>NW_005353916.1:1924027-1934167 GCF_000412655.1 Myotis brandtii
TATATAAAGTCTAAGCGACTATTATGACTGGACAACCAGCTGGTAGCTATGATGTGCACTGACCACCATGGAGCAGACGCTTAATGCAGGAGCTGCCCCCTGGTGGTCAGTGTGCTCCCGCAGCCAACCTCCTGTGGCCAGCCAACCTCCCACAGTCCCTCCCCGCAACTGGCCGGCCTTGATCGGCCCTGATCGGGACTGGGCGAGATGGCTCCAACGGGCCCTGATCACTGGCCAGGCCAGGGGACCCCACCCGTGCACAAATTCATGCACCAGGCCTCTAGTATAAACTATAGTTGAGGTAAATGTAAAAAACCCTTAATAATAGTGAGGTAAAACTTTTCAAGAATTGGAAGATTCAATATTGTAAAAGGCCAGTTCTCCTGAAATGAATGTGTAGATTCAGTGCAATCAACCAAATCCCAAGTTATTTTTTTTCAGAACTTAAAAAGCTTAATCTAAAATCTATATAATATTACAAAGACACAAGACTAATCATGAAATTCTGTAGAAGAAAAGGTAAGATAATTTGCTTATTAGATATTAAGACTTTTTACAAAAACTAGTGTGGTTAACAATTGTTGGCATAAGGATAGATAGAGAAATGAAGCAGAATTAGAATCCAAAAATAGACAAACATGACACGATATATCACAAAGGTAAATTTTCAAGCAGTGGGAAAATGATAGAACACTAATGAATGATGTTAAATTACTGGATATGCAAATGAAAAAATGGTAAATTAATTTGACCTCTACTTCACATTCTACCCTGAGTGGATTAAAACTGTAAATGTGAAAGGGAACTGCCATACTGCTGTTGTCTGTGTCTATGAGTTTTTGTTTGTGTTATTTGTTCATTTGTTGCTTTCAGTTTCATATCCCACATATGAGTGGAATCATATGGTTCTTGAGTTTTTCCGTCTTATTTTGCTTAGCATAGTATTCTCAAGACCCATCCACATTGTCACAGATGGCAGTATTTCATCTTGTTTTGTGACTGAGTAGTATTCTATTGTATATATGTACCACATCTTTATCTAATCATATATTTTAGGACACTTCAGTTGTTTCCATGTCTCGACCACTGTGAATAATAATGCAATGATCATAGGGGTGCATTTATTGAAAACTACTTTCAAATTATTTGAGTAGACACCTAGAAGAGGGGATGCTGAGTTATATAATAACTAGATGCCCAGTGCATGAAATTCATGCACTTGTAGGGTTCCTAGGCCTGGCCTGCAATCAGGGCTGATCAGGGCCTTCCAGCTGCTGGCCTTCCTTCCCCAGCTGCCAGCCGCTGTCCAGGCCCTTCTTTCGTTCCACCCCACCCCCTGGTGGTCAGCGCACATCATAGTGAGCAATCGGTCTCCCTGTCGAACTCCCAAGGGGACACTTTGCATATTAGCCTTTTATATAAATTCTATTTTTAGTATTTTGAGGAAACTCCATACTGTTTATCATAATTACATTCCCACCAATAGTGAATGAGGGTTCCTTTTTCTCCACAACCTCTCCAGCCCTTACTACCTGCCTTATTGATAATAGCCATTTTAACAGGTATGAGGTGGTATCTCATTGTAGTTTTGATTTATGTTTCCCTAATAGCTAGTGAAGTTGAGTATCTTTTCATATATCTGTTGGCCATTTGTATATCTTCTTGGGAGAAGTGTCTGTTCAGCCCTTTGCCCATTTTTTAAAAATTTAATTGTTTGTTTTTTTGAGTTGTATGAGTTATTTATATATTTTGGATATAACCCCGTATTGGAGGTATTGTTTGCAAATAGACACAGACAACGATATGGTGGTTATCAGAGGGAAACAAGGGTTGGAGTGGTGGTGGTAATAAAGGGTAAAGGGGGTTCAAATATATGGTGATGGAAGGAGATTTGATTTTGGGTGGCAAACACAATGCAATACCCAGATGATATAGAATTGTACAGTTGAAACCTATATAATTTTATTAAAAATTTTAAAAAATATAATAAATGTGAAAGAAAAACCACTAAGTCCAATATAAAATAATGTAGTAAAGTACTCTCTTTGGGGAAAATTAAGAAAAATATTTCTTTAACAGAACATAAAAAAAAACTAACCATAAAGGAAAATGTCCATAAGCTAGAGTGCATTGAAGTTAAGAAATTCTATTTATTCACACACACAAATAAGATAGTGAAAAGGCAATCCACAAAATAGGAGAAGATATTTGCAATGCATATAATAAAAATGTGCTTGTTTTCTGAAACTATGGAGAATTTATATAGATCAGTAAGAAAAAATATACGATTCTGAAAGAAAAGTGAACATAAGAAATGAACAGACACTTCAAAAGAGAGCTTATGAAAATGTCCAATAAACATTTAAATGGTGCTTAATTCCGTTAATAACTAGTCAGTAATAACTAGAAAAATATAAGTTAATTGAGAAGATGATGTGATTATATAACCTCCAGAATAAAAATAAAATGTTAATGCCATATATTGACAAACATGGACCACTGAGCTCCATACACTGTTGATATGTTTGTAAATTATAGCTGTGTTTGGAAACTGTAGGATATCATCAACAGACACTCTATGACCCTTGCAAATCAACAATAAAGAGCAACCAAGCAAAACAGAGACAAACTCATAGAGAGCAGGTAGACCGCTCTGGTGGTGGTGGTGGGAGGTGTTGCGGGGAGGTGGAAGGATTGAGCAAAAAAGAAAAAGAGAGAGAGAAAGAACTCGTGGACATAAACAACAGTGTGGTGATTGCCAGGGGTGGGGGTGGGGATGGGGAAAGGGATGGGTGGAGGTGGAAGAGGGCATAGAGGGATAAATGGTGATGGAAAAAATTAAATTAAATTAACAACAATAAAGAGCTTTATATGCCCCAAGGAAAAAAAAGTTCCCCAAAGGTAAATGAAACTGTGATATGTTTGTTACTGGGCTATCTGTAAAAAAAAGGTCCCATTACCCGAGAAAAATTGGAACTGAAAGGAAAAATTTTCTAGTCCTGTTTAATAGATGTAAGATACTCCTAAGCAAGAAAGGCTGGTGTGAAAGATTCATGCATAATGTAGAACTATCATTAAGGCATCAGATGTCAATTGACAGAACATTCCTGCTGACTTTCAACAGAAGTTGCATAGCCTTTAGCAGCATGTGACTCAATTGATGAAAAAATGAAACCATAAGTTTAGACACACAGGAAATACTGACAAAACATTCCCGTTCTCTGACATAACACAAAATGATGCTGTCACTGCCCAAGGTGATTGGGTCATATATCATCTGTACCTTAATGAGTCTAAAATATTACCTGCGATAAATGTAATGAAAATCGTGCGCTAAGAAAGCATTTCGTCAAATTGTAATACTCAACTTTTTTCCATTTTAGTATTTCATTAAATAATGCTGCATATTATAATCATTGGCATCTTGAATTTGACGACATTCCATATGATATGGCTTCTCCATGCTAATTCTTATACAAATTAATAGAACAAAAAAGGCAAAAATATATACAATATATACTGCAAAATATTAAAAGTATTTATATTTAAGAGTTTTACCCTATTTTAGCTTGTGAGATCTTTCTGTGTTTCTGTACTTCAAACAGTTTTACTATTGGGCAAGCATTAAGGAGTCTAAAATCTAATCAGTGGGAAAGGTTATGGAAAGAGGCTTGCTTGTAAAGGGACCTGTGATCACTTAAATGTCTGGAACCACTGCTCTCCAAACATATTAGCTCAAAAATGACTAGGGCATCAAGGTTTAGAGACCCAACCTCAGAATTTATGTTTCTACATCTCAGTTAGAATTCTGAAATTTGTTTTTAACCAGCTCCATAGGTGATACTGATGCAAAATGAGGTTGAAGAACTCATCCATAGCTTATTAAAATATTTTCCATAACATGCGTTGTGCTCATGTCAAATTCAGAGGTTATTACCCACAATAACCACTATTTATTAAACATCCCCAGACGGTAGCAGCCGCTAGTCTCATTTAATTCACAAAAGTAATAGAGTGGATATTAAAACTCTGTTTTTATTGGTATGTACACGTGCACTACAATTTCTATGTTAATGCCTATCAATTTCTTAGCAGTTAGAGACCATATGCTGCTATATTAACAATGAACTTTATTTTGTACACAAAATAGGTCACATACTCTATTCCATTCTGGTTTTCTGAACTTGGGCTAAGTCTGACTTTGCAAAACATAAACAAAAACTAAAACAAGAGGGATTATCGATTCCCTTTAAGTTCTGCCTCATGCATCAAGCTTATGAAGTAATGGGAAACATCATGCAGGTTACTCAGAAAATTTTAGATACAAGAAGGACATTTCATTTTTTCATTGTAACATATAACAATATAGCATAAACTATTGAGTAAAAATGTAAATTTCAAAAAAAAATCACTCTCTGGTGATTCTTTTTCTACCACAAGGGTTTTTTAAAGCAACATTTAAAAAATCACCCTATATTTTCTACAGCAATGGCAAAAAGAATGTGGATATTAAGCCTACTTTTAAAGCCACACAAACTAAAAAAATCAATGTAGAATATACTCTATGCTTGTTTTGAGGAGATTATGAATAGAGTCAAAGATATCTTCTTGTGTTTTCATCAATGTAAACATTAAGAGCAGTGTTCTCAAACAAGATAAACACACAAAGCAAAACACAAACAAAACACTGAAGGTCAATCATATTTTGTTACTGTTATTTAGTGGCTTTAATGGAAATTGTCATTGCATAACATGAGAAATTTACTTTACCAAGAAATCATAGAAGGTTCAAAAAGCTTTCCTATGCTTTTATATGGTAACATAAAGATGCAATACATTCCCAGGTGTTCTATTAATTCTTATTGCATTTGGCCAGTAAGGAAGGAATACATCAACTTCTTACATTTAGAAAAATCTCATTAATTTTCAAATATGTGAATATTTAATTTATTATTATTAAGGTAAGCTAGAAATAATTCTTTTTATTGTCTATAAAGAATAGTTTTGATTATCTACACCAGTAAAAGAGAAACATGTAAATTGGTGTCACTCTGTTATGCCCACCAGCCAATCAGAGCAACTATGCAAATTAACCCAACAACGATGGTGGTTAATTTGCATACACAGGCGTGGAGCAAAGACTGAAGGCTCCGGCGGGAATGAAGACTGAAGACTGAAAAGTCTTGGCTTCTCCGCTGCGGCCGGACCAAAGGCCTGGGTCCTGGGTGCCAGAGGAAAACCGGTGCCAGCAGCCAGGGGAAGGAAGGCCTATTGCGCGTATCTTTGTGCAACGGGCTTCTAGTATAATTAATAAAGCCAATAAAGTCCCAAAGACTCATTTCAACCTAGTCCAGACAACAAACTATTTTTAAAAGTAAATTAATTTTAGCTTATTAATGGAAGAAGCTACTAATTACAAATTAATCTCATATTTATTTCAAAAGGACCAGCAGCGCTTTTCCTTATAAATAAGTGTGAACAGTTGAGAGAGAGGGAGAGAAGATGGAGAGGGAGAGAGAAAGGATTGGTTGAGAAATGTGATATGAAAGGCATGGGGTTTTGCTATATGCTTTTACCTGAGTGGACTTAGGTGCCACTTTCTTCATTATTTCTTACTGATGCTTTCTTTGCTTCCTCTCCCTCAGGAGCAGTGTGTTCTTTAACAATAATTAAAGTGTGGATGAGGACGATTTTGAAATGAAAGTTATCTTCATTCCCAATTCTAAAATGTTTCTGATTTCAGAATCTCTAACAAAACCCCTGAAATATTTCATTTCCAGCGTCACACAGATATTTAATAAACTATAACACAGTGCTCTAAATCCTGCAGAGAGAGGGTGTGTAGTGCTTTTGTCAAAGGGGCTTCACCAACAAAAGTCATCAGAGTTGTTCATTTGTTTAGCAACCCAGTAGTTTTTAATCCCCAGGACGATTTGCCGTAGAAGGATTTGAGTTGGATGAGAATTTTCACTTACTTTGTTAACTAAGACGCAGCCAATTGCTGTAGAGGAGGTGGGAAAAGAGATCCTGCTTGGTAACTTGACTGGAAACTGATATTCTTAAATCACCCATGCCATGCCCTTGGGAAGCCTTTGTGTATACTAAGAAGCCACATTTTAAAATCACTTATTTAGAAACTTCATTCATTTGCAAAAGGCCATACAGTTGAACTTGTTTTTAAGTTCAGGCTTCCTGACTTCAGAAACCAAGCTCTTAACCACTGCACTACAGTCCATTCATTTTTATTAAAGATAAATTCTACATAGAAAGAAATTAGTCTTTAGTCTTTGCAAGTATCACACTGTCTTATTTATATCTCTCACTTACAATGATGTCTTTTTAATTGCCTTGATATGTAACTTTGCCTTTTTACTGATTTTTTCTTCTTCACATAGTTCTACTTTCTGGAAATTGAAGTTAAGCTTCAGGAAATAGTGTATCAATTAGAAATATCAAATAAACTTTCTACATTTCAACCTAGGAAATTTTATAGTAGTGAAGTAATGATGTTTAAAAGCAACATTTTTGGTGTTCAGAATTATGGTTTGGCTGTTCTATGCTTCTCTAGGCTTTTTGTTCCACTTTATCCTAATACAATGCTACAACATTATTATAAGATAAACATTTCAGCTTCATTCATTAGGAAAACCTCACCAATTTTATTCTAAAAAGATTAATCATGGTAATTACACTAAATTAATACTATATATTCAAAATAACCCGTGTGTCTCTGCCAGCTAAAATCTATTTCTCACTAGGGACTAGCCTCTAACCACTGTAGAAAGGCCATGATGGTGTTCCCCTCTCAGAGTATTTTAACTGCTGTGCACTGTTGACAATGGAGGTTATAATATTTTCCTTGTATTTTCTCAAAATGTTGTGGTTGACCATGGATAAATTGTTTTGAGGTATAGAAAGTATTGCACTTGCCTTTGAAATCCAGAAAAGGGGGGAGAGAGTGAGGGAAGGTAGAAGTAAGAAATGGAAGAGGGAGGGAAGAGAAAGAAAGGAGAAAGAAAGGAGACAAATGGGTAGTTTGAAAAAACAGGCAGGGATGAAGGGAAGAGAAAGAAAGGAGACAAATGGGTAGTTTGAAAAAACATTTAGGCGTGAAAAGAAGCTTAGGTATCAACCAGGTTAATTTTTTTTTCCTCAACTGGTATATCATCATCCAGTAGAAATTTGGGACTACAACCCATGTATTCTACTGAACATTAAAGAAACAACAAATTAATTTTCCCAACGATACGCCCTCCTTGTAGTGAAATGGTCTCTCTTTTACAATGAAGTTTTGATGGCTGCCTAATTCTTGTATATTTTGTTTTGATTTCCCCTTCTCAGATTAATGAATGCTACAATCATTTTGAAATAGACAATAAAATCTGTGAGCTGCTTGGGCCACAGTGACTACAGTGGGTATGTAAGGATGTCACACCCGGAGGGTATGGTGCCCTGGTTCCTGCCAGGATGACCCATTTTAGCTCAGATCCTAACCTGGAAATTATTGTTCCTATTCCAGAGTGATAATAAAAATCTATCAATGATAAAGGTTATCCCTGCAAAACACCACCTCACTTTTTCTATCTGCCAAAGAACTATGAAAATGGGCAGTTGTAAGTAGCAATCATTACTGTAGATTTTCGTGGGGGAAAAATTCACCCATTGTAAAGTGGCACATAAATTATTTATAATCAAATGTTATACATTTTTGTTCAGGTGTCATCACTGCTAGACATTTCTCCTCAGTTTAAAAGAATAATTGCATTGGCTAGAGTTTATATAGTCAGGAAAGACTTTATTCAAGACTATTTATTGCAATAAGAGATTTAATTCAATTGATAGTACAAGATGGGGAGATTTGGTGTGTCTGTGTGTGTGTGTATTTTTCTTTTAATCTTTATTGTTGAAAGTATTACATAGGTCCTCCTTTTCCCCCCTATTAACCTCTTCCAGCCTGCTTTCATCCTCCCCTTGACCCAGGCCCTCACCAACCCATTGTCTGTGTCCATAGGTTATGCATATACGCAGACAAGTTCATTGGTTGATGTCTTCCCACCCACCCTCCCCTGCCTTCCCTCTGAGGTTCAACAGTCTATTCGTGCTTCTATGACTCTGGGTCTTTTTAGTCAACAGTTTATTTGGTTCATTAGATTCCCACATATGAGTGAGATCATGTGATACTTATCTTTCTTTGCCTGGCTTATTTTGCTCAGCAAAATGCTCTCCCGGTGCATCCATGCTGTTGCAAATGGTAAGAGTTCTTTCCTTATATTGCTGCATAGTATTCCTTTGTGTAAATGTAACATAGTTTTTTTATCCACTCATCTGCTGATGGGCACTTAGGCTGTTTCCAAGTGGTAGCTATTATAAATTGCACTGCTATGAACATAAGGGTGCATATATTCTTTCTGATAAGTGTTTCAAGGTTCTTAGGCTATATTCCTAGAAATGGGATGACTGGGTCAAATGAGAGTTCCATTTTTAATTTCTTGATGAAACTCCATACTGTTTTCCACTGTGGTTGCACAGTCTGCATTCAAGGTGGGGAGTTTTTAAGCACTAGAGGGAGCTAGTGGCAAAGTACTGGAGGACTTTATTTATTTATGTATTTATGTATTTATGTATTGATTTATCTATCTATCTTTATTGTTGAATGTATTACAGTTGTCCCCATTTTTCCTCCATTTACCGGCTCCTCCCCACTTCTGTCATCCCCTCCCCAGGCCTTCACCCGACTAATGTCTGTGTATGTGCGTTATGCATATATGCATATAAGTTCTTTGGTTGATCTATTCCCTGTCTCCTTCCCCCTCCCTTGCCCCCCCCCCTCCACTCACCTCTGACTCCTAAGGCTGTTGCATGCTTTCATGTCTCTGGAACTATTGAGAGTGATGTTGAGAGTGATGTTGGTCAATGTGATTAGGCCACCCCGTTTGCTAATTGGCTAATTTGTGTTTATCAAAGTTAAGCTCCTACCCCCTCTTAAAGACGGGAAGATAGGGCCTCTATCTTTCGTGATGATTCTATTTCATCAAGAGATGGCTCCTGGGTTCTTGAGAAAGACATTCTGGATTATAACATTGGCAAAAGGCTGGGAAGTGATTTACATCAAATGGGCAGAGAAAGAATTTATAACTGCAAGTTTTCTAACATAAATGTTCTGAGGAAAAAAGACGTCAAGGGCCTGTAGTCAGAAAGAAGCCTGTTTAAGGTTTAGTTAAAGCTCTGGCCGGCAGTTCAGTTGGTTAGAGTGTTGTCCCCTACACCAGGGTGCGGATTTGATCTCCAGTCAGGGCACATAAAAGAATCCACCAATGAATGCATAAACAAGTGGAACAGAAAATTGATGTCTCCATGACACACACACACACTCTCTCTCTCTCTCTCTCTCTCTCTCTCTCTCTCCAATAATTTTTCTTTTAAAGCAAGTTTAGTTAAGCTGAGGCGAATGTTAAAGCCATTATTTTGGTAACCAGTAGCCTAGCCTCAAGCTTGTTGCTAGGCCAGGTTCTCTTTCCACAATTTTCACACATTCCTCCTTTTTTCTTCTTTTTGTATACATTACTCCCTCTATTCTTGTGCTCAGAAATTTCAAGTTCCACTTCAGTTAGTTTGCAGGGAAAAAAAACCAAAAACAGTTATATTTTTAACTTGTGTTTCAGAAATATGTTTGAGCATATTTGGGATGGCCCAGTGAGGAGATTTTCACCTGTTAGACCTCTGGGCCCTTCTCCTGAGCAAGGTGTCATTCATGCTGAGGTGAATTCTTATATGAAATCTGCTGCAGTCGGTTCTTTATTCATACAATGTATTTCCCGCATCACAAGAAAATAGCCAAGATTCTAATGCAACCAACATGAGGCCATAGAAAACACAGATCAGGGAGCTAGTGGCAAAGTACTGGAGGACTTTATTTATTTATTTATTTATGTATTTATGTATTGATTTATCTATCTATCTTTATTGTTGAATGTATTACAGTTGTCCCCATTTTTCCTCCATTTACCGGCTCCTCCCCACTTCTGTCATCCCCTCCCCAGGCCTTCACCCGACTAATGTCTGTGTATGTGCGTTATGCATATATGCATATAAGTTCTTTGGTTGATCTATTCCCTGTCTCCTTCCCCCTCCCTTGTCCCC
>NW_005353916.1:1935663-1980875 GCF_000412655.1 Myotis brandtii
TTGAGGAATTTATTCTTCTCTCTGGGGGCTCTCACGTAGGTGAAAAGGGTCTTGATTTTTTTTTTTTACCGCTTTTATTAAACTAGCAGTTTGATATCTGGAAAGGTGAGTTTGGCAAGCTAATGAATGATGTGCTATAATTATGTTGAAACCCCTGGTCCCGTTACCTTTTCATTAGTCACCCTGTTAGCACAGAACTCGTCAAAGTTGAGACGCAGATGATCTGGAATGGACTGGTTCAGAGTCAGGGTTAGTCAAACATTTTATCAGCCTCTGGAAGAATGCATTTGGAATGGCAATTTTTTTGTTTGTTTGTTTGAAGAGAAGATCCATGTATCGAGGTATGATATCCACACAATTAGGTGCCATTACTACCTTCTGAAACTTTAGGTTGATCATTTAAATGTTGTGTTCTGGTTCCTTTCCTTGTTGAGCTTCTATATGTGCTTGCCTATTTAGGATTAAGTCTTCTTAATCAATGAACAATTCTGTACAACTTGTTTTGGACAACATACAAAGTGATTCTTGCTGATTTGAGATTTTGTGTTAACTTTTTCAAGAGCCAAACTACTTATCTATGTATTGTCTGATTGGTAATATTTTTTGTAAGCATCAGATGGTTGAAATGAATTAATGCATTTTGAATATATCTACCCATTCATGCATTTATTTTATCAAAAAATATTTCACAATTTGTGCTTGACATGACCAGTGTTGGAAGTAGTTGGAAAGGCTGACTATTGTGTGTATATATGTATCTTAAGATAGAAGTTTAGTACAGTCTTACAATATCCCTTAAGTGTTTTCATAAATTTGGTATGACTATCCCAAAGTGCAGGGAAACAAAATGATTGGGAAAGCAGTGCTAGTGATTTTGAAGAAAGAATAATGATAGGAGAAGTTGGCTTTCAGACACTAAATATTTATTTTAAAGCACATAATTAGTACACTGTATTACAGGTCAATAAATTATTGGGAAAATAAATACAGAAACAAGTATATATAAGAATTTAGAATATAATATTCATAGTTAAAGGAGTAAATGGGAGAAATTATGTGATAAATCAAGTTAGACTCACACCTTACTTTATTCAGTAAACTACATGCTAGAAGAGAAAGCAAGTTAAATTTATTAAATAAAACTATGCATGAAAAACAGAAAATATAAAAATATTTGTAAACCTTGGTGAGGCATTTCTAAAGAGTATGTATATTCTTAACAAAGAATGTGTGATATATTTGGTAGCCATCTATACAACAAAATCACAACTGATATTAAAATACCTGTGATACATAAAGGAAAATATTTGCTATAATTATAATGAAGGCTTAACATATGTCATATGCAAAGTACTTATAAATAGATGTAAATATAACTCAAACTTACTGATCAGCGTATAGGTAATGAACATGGAGAGTAATTTCAGAGAAAAAATACAAATAGCTAAAGGATAAGCAAAATATCATTTACATAATTAAGGAAACAAAAGTTTATCTGCTAGTGATATTTAAAAAATTATACAATTTGAAAAATATTTGAAATTACATTAACATATGCTTTTTGCTAAATTACAATAAATTGGTTCTCAATTTTGTCAGCCTAAATAATTATTTTTATAATAAATAACTGCCATATCATTTGACAATTCTAAAATGAAATTTATATATTGATAAATGTCAAAATGAATATTTTCTAGACAAAAGTGAAGTACGATGTCCCATCTGGAATATAAAGAAGAAAAAGGGATTGCACAGCTTTACTAATAATGCTAATGAGCAAATAGCTGATTTAGGGAGCTATCATTAAGGTTTTTGGTGACTGAGTATTTTGGATGAAGAATACAACAAATTGATAAAACTGGAAAGCCTTTTGCAAAGTTACCTTTCAAGTCATTTGACTGAACAACTATTCCTATTGTTCACATTCCATTTATTGTACAGTGATGACATTGGAAAGGGATTTCTTTCAATAAAATGACTTTTTAGGTTTTTACTAGTAAATACAGGCAAACATTTAAAATCAATTTTAAATAATTTTATGCAAGCAGGAATGCATTATGATTGCCCAGGAAATTTCTCATACTTGAATTTAAAATTTGCTTGGCTGTAGTCACTGCTACACAGCTAATTTTCAAGTATGTTTTGCTGTTTCATCAATTTTTCTCAAAAGAGTACCACTGCTGAATGAAATAGAAGAGATTATTTCATTTGAATTTCTTTCTAACAATGGCAGCTGCTAAGATGAAATATTTTGTAAGATTTCATAGCCAACCATGATTTGTAATATGTGCGGTACTGGTGTGTAAGAAATGAAACCTTTATTATACTTCATTATAGAAGGGTTTTTAACTTTTTATTTTTTGCTTTTTAGAAATATTGCTGTGAAAGTATTCTAACTTTTAAACTTTCCTTTAAATCTTGCATATGTCTTTGTCAATTTTATAAGCTATTGCTTTGTAAGATTTTCCATTGCTCCATTAGAGAGGAATGTGTTGGCAGAATATTTAAATGTGGGCTAATTTACAATGAATGTGACTTCAAAAAATATAGATTAATACACATAAGATGTATTTTACTAAACTATTTTGAGTAATATCTTTGTATCGGTAGTTTCTTTTCTAAGTTTTTTAATTGTTAGTATGGCTAAAATCGCATCAATTTTATTAATTCTTTTAAAAGGAATCAGTTTTTATTTGAGTCAATTTTCTCTACTGTTTTTCTGTTTTCAATTGAATTAATTTATGTTCTTTATTATTCTCTTCTTTCTGATTTGAGTTTTTGTATTTTTTCTAGTTTCTTTAGGTACAAACTTAGATTGTTAATTTGATACTTTTTTGTAGAATAAGCATGGAATGCTATCATTTTCTCATTATGCATTGATGATCTACATCACCCAAATTTGTATTTTTTTCATAATTTACCTTTTTTTAAAGTTTAAAGTACTTTCCAGTTTCCTGTGAGACTTCTTCATTGACTCATGGATTATTTAAAAGTATGTTTAATTTTCAAGTGTCAATGATCTTTCTAATCTATTTGTTCTCTAAATTTTTAATTTATTTGGTCATAGAATGTACTTTGTCTTTTTCATTTATTTTAAATTTGCTTTATGACTCAGGATATGATTTATTTTACTGTAGCTGCATGTGCACTAAAGAAAATGTGTAGTTTCTGTTACTTTTGGAGTATTTATAAATGTCATTTGATCAAATTAGTTGATAATGTTATTTAGTTCAGTACTATATTTTTGCTGATTTTCGTCTACTTGTTCTGTTGATTTCTGAGACAGTGTTGAAGTGTCCAGCTGTAATTGTGAAATTTTCCATCTCTCTTCAGTTTTACCAGTTTTGCTTCTTATTTTGAAGCTCTTAAGTGCATACACAGTAAGACTGTTAGATATTCTTGGTGAAATGGTCATTTTGTTATTATGTAATGTTTCCCTTTACCCATGGTTATTTTCTTAGCTCGGAAATCTATTTTGATATTAACAACGCCATTCCAGCTCTCTTTTCCTTAGAAGTTTCATAATATGTCAATTTCTATCCTTTTAAACACACCTCTATCCTCATATTTAAGTGGGTTTTTTAATCAGCATATAAATGATTGTTTAAAAATCTAATCAGATAATTTCTACTTTAAAATTGATATATTTAAATCATTTACACTTTTTATAAGTTGTGATGTTTTGTTTACTACCAACATTAAAATATTTTTCAGCTTGCTACATTTACTTTCATTTTTGTTCTTCTATTTTTCTATTCCAACTTTTTTTTGTATGAATTACTTTTTTTAGTTTTTCACTTTCATTTATATTTAAGTTTCCTAGCTTTGCTGTGCACTTTCTGTTGACTATAGTGTGAGGACAGAGAAAGAAAAAAGCCACAGGAATTTGCCTAATGTTCTCTGAACCACAGTCTCTCTGGTCAGAGAGAGCTTCTCGCTCTCTCAGTTTTAGATAATTCGCCATGATCATGGCTTTGTGCTCTCATGGCCACCATGGTACTGCCAGGGTGTTGGAGTGGTAGGAATGGGCAAGAAAAATAAAGGGGATTTTTTTTTTGGTCTCTCCAGCTCACAGAGAAACCTTTCCTGATGTTTGGACCAGAAATAGAGCTACTCTTGGAACTTCTATTGGCACCCAGTGCACGTCTGGCTTTTTAGCCACCTTTGGGGAGGGAAAAAGAAAAGAAAAGTAAACTCACTTTTATTTCAAGGAAACTTAAAGTTCTTATCTCCATTTCTCTTCCTAGTGCGACTACTTTCTTTTCAGAGTTCTCCATGCATTCTATCTGGGCTTTATAGTTTCATTCAATGAGAAAATCAAGGTGGGATATGTGTATTTCATTTTCTCAGAACCCGAATTTGTTAAAAACATTTTTTTGTTGTTTCAGCAAGTGTCTTTAGAACATATGACGTGTAAAAATGCCATTTTTTTTAAGAATAAAGAAATTAGGACGTGGCGAGAAGGTATTAATTATCATACCTCAAAAACCATACATAATTACCTGAAACTGAAAGTTGCCTAGGATTTTTTTTAAGATGGCCAGATTAATGTAATAGCTATGATTATGGTGTCTTGGAGCAGATCAGTTGATAGTCACTGATTCTGTATACAACCACTCTGTGCCTTAGCTTCTATATGTGTAAAATTTGATGCTTACAATACCTACATCTTAGCATTGTTATAATATGTACAATAGAAATTGCATGTAAAAGACACAGCAGTCATTAGCAGATAGTAAACACTGTAGAAGTGATAGCAACTATTACTATAATTATACAGTGCATATTACAATCATGAAAATAAATGAAGAATATTCTCAAATAGAGAGAAAACAATAATCTAAAATCTAAAATTCTAGGTGTGATAGTATAGAGTTAGCAATTCCCTACAGCTTTGAACATTAGGAGAAGAGTAAATTGCTCCACTTAAAACACAAAGTGGAAGAAAGATTATGTAAGGTTCTATTTAATATGATTTTGGGGTAAATTATGATAAAATGTGTCATTAAGAACTGTATTTTATATTTGTAAAATTTTTGATGGATTTCTTCCATTGCTTAAATGTGCTTAAATGATAAAATTTGCACCTGTTTGAAATCGTTTCATACAAAATAATTACTACGAATTGCAATCACAGCAAACACTTATATATGGTCATTACATCTGTCGGTATGGTTGAAATATCTTCTTTCTTTTGTTTCTTACATTAAAGAGATGCACAGTTATTGAGAATCTACTTGATGCTAAGCTAAGCTCTATGTGAGACTCTGATTGAACAATTAAATTTTGCTCAAAAGCTTTACTCAAAACTCAACTCACTGAAGGTCTCTGGTCTGTCAATAATTTCATGCACTAACATTATGTAACACCTTTCCTGCTTGTTTTTTTTTCTCTTAGCATTTATCTCTACCTTATCAGACATACTGTGCATTTTACTTATTTATTATCTTATTTTCTGCTTTTCCCACTTGGATCTAAACTGCATGAGGAAAGGGATTACTATCTTATTCACTAATTTACCACCAGCACCTTAATAAATAACTACCACATATGAGGAACTTAAAAAATTTGGAAATAAATGCTTTAATGGACATACATAATTTTGCTTCACAATATGTACAATAATTATGAAAGATAAGTAGATATATGTGAACATAATAATAGCATTGGTGCATTCAGAATGTAAAGAACAATATGGTCATGACCACATAACATTTCAGTCCATGATAGACCTCATATACCATAGTAGTCCCATAAGATTATAATGAAGCTGCAAAATACCTGTTGCCCAGTGATGTTTTAGCCATCATAGTGCAGCACATTTCTCACATGTCTGTGGTGATGCTGGTGTAAACAACAAACCTACTCTTCCATATATAGAAAAATACAGCGTATCCAATCATGTACAGTGTACAATAAATACTTCATAGTGCTAATAGAGACTATATTACTAGTTTATGTACTTACTACACTATACTTGTAATTGTTAGAGTGTACTCTTTATACTTATTTTTGCTGTAAAATAGTATGCCGTATTGCACCAGCAGTAGCCTTATACACATTGAGCTCATTGCTTCTCTCGATTGCATAAATTTATCTAGTGCTTGATTTAATCTCATGCTGTTTTGTGCAGTAACCTAGAAGCAATAGGCTGTGCCATATAGCCTAGGAGTATAGTAGGCTAGCCCATCTCGGTTTGTGTACATGCACTCTATGATCACACAATGATGAAATCGCATAATGAGGGATTTCTCAGAACATGTCCCACTGCTAAGGAGTGTGACTGTGGTCATAGAGGGGCAGTATGATGTAGTAAGAGCAGGTCTGAGTTCACATCCTTGCTCTAATACTCATTAGTTATATAACTTTGAGAAAATTATTTCATCTCTCTCAGTTTCCTAACCTGCGTAAGTAGTAATCTTAAAAAAAAACAGTAACTTGTTTTAAGGATTAAATGAGTGAATGCACTCAAAGCTTTTCAATAGTGCCTGACTCAGAGGACTCTGAACAATGGTTAGCAGTTATACATGATATCATTAGTTGCTCAAAATTCTCTACATAATAAATATAATAGGCACTTACTTTTTATTACTTATTATTTATTATTATGTAGCAGTTTTTTCAGATGAGGAAAATTTTATTTTTAATAGTTTATTTGTATTGATTTTTAGAGAAAGAATAAGGGAGAGGGAAGAGAGAGAAAAAACATCAATGTGAGAGCCTAACATTGATCAACTGCCTCCTCACGCCCCCTACTGAGGATTGAGCCTTATTATCTTATTTTCTGCTTTTCCCACTTGGATCTAAACTGCATGAGGAAAGGGATTACTATCTTATTCACTAATTTACCACCAGCACCTTAATAAATACCTACCACATATGAGGAACTTAAAAAAATTTGGAAATAAATGCTCTAATGGACATACATAATTTTGCTTCACAATATATACAATAATTATGAAAGATAAGTAGATATATGTGAACGTAATAATAGCATTGGTGCATTCAGAATATCAGAATATAAAGAACAATACGGTCATGACCACATAACATTTCAGTCCATGATAGACCTCATATACCATAGTAGTCCCATAAGATTATAATGAAGCTGCAAAATATCTGTTGCCCAGTGATGTTGTAGCCATCCTAACGTCATAGTGCAGCACATTTCTCACATGTCTGTGGTGATGCTGGTGTAAACAAACCTACTGAACTTCCATATATAGAAAAATACAGCGTATCCAATCATGTACAGTGTACAATAAATACTTCATAGTGCTAATAGAGACTATATTACTAGTTTATGTACTTACTGCACTATACTTGTAATTGTTAGAGTGTATTCTTTATACTTATTTTTGCTGTAAAATAGTATGCTGTATTGCACCAGCAGTAGCCTTATACACATTGAGCTCATTGCTTCTCTCGATTGCATAAATTTATCTAGTGCTTGATTTAATCTCATGCTGTTTTGTGCAGTAACCTAGAAGCAATAGGCTGTGCCATATAGCCTAGGAGTATAGTAGGCTAGCCCATCTCGGTTTGTGTACATGCACTCTATGATCACACAATGATGAAATCGCATAATGAGGGATTTCTCAGAACATGTCCCACTGCTAAGGGGTGTGACTGTGTTCATAGAGGGGCAGTATGATGTAGTAAAAGCAGGTCTGAGGTCACATCCTTGCTCAAATACTCATTAGTTATATAACCTTGAGAAAATTATTTCATCTCTCTCTGTTTCCTAACCTGAGTAATTAATCTTAAAAAAACAGTAACTTGTTTTAAAGATTAAATGAGTGAACGCACTCAAAGCTTTTTAATAGTGCCTGACTCAGAGGACTCTGAACAATGGTTAGCAGTTATACATGATATCATTAGTTGCTCAAAATTCTCTACATAATAAATATAATAGGCACTTACTTTTTATTACTTATTATTTATTATTATGTAGCAGTTTTTTCAGATGAGGAAAATTTTATTTTTAATAGTTTATTTGTATTGATTTTTAGAGAAAGAATAAGGGAGAGGGAAGAGAGAGAAAAAACATCAATGTGAGAGCCTAACATTGATCAACTGCCTCCTCACGCCCCCTACTGAGGATTGAGCCCACAACCCAGGCATGTGCCCTGACTGGGAATCGAACCAGCAACCATTGGGTGCACAGGACAAGGCCCAACCAACTGAATCACACAGGCCAGGACAAGGAAAGAGATTTAAATAACTGAGCTGATAATTGAACAAACTGGACCTTACAATCATGTTTTTCTAAATGTATAGCTATGTAAATTATTTTATATTCCATCATCTCCAAATACGAAGTTCTATCTTGGAACTTGAGGACCCAGTATCTTAAAGTCAAGAAGCCCCCGGTGTTTTAATTTAAAAATAAAATATTTAGGTTGACATGCTGCTAAGGCCAATGATCTGTGCAGAGACCTTGGTCAGTCTTCTATTTCTATTCTTAGGGAAGAACTAACAGAAAATAAACTTTAAATAATTCATGTGTCTTATTTAGAAAAAAAAAATAATCAAAGTTACTGGGATATGCTGGGTTATCACAGTATTAGCACAAAATTTAGATAAGCTAATGCCTGGCTGCGAGAGTAGTTACCGCAGGTCACATTACGTGCTCAGCTTTCTAGCACTCAGTGTTGTCAAAGATCAGAGCAAAAGCACTGGTGTATGGAGAGAGAGGATACACGGAGGAAAACTTCAACTTCTCTGGACCAAGACCCCAGCCAGTATGAACCAGTTTTTCACATGAGATCCAAACATCCTATCCTTATGATATATCTCCAGCTGGTAGGTTAACATTGACCCTGTGTATTTCCTATGTCTGGAGATGAAATTTAACTCTAAGATTCCTTTCAGAGGCCATTGAGACTTTGCTGCTTTGTTGAAAATTTTATAAATTCGCAAGAGTGGGAATCTTGAGCATTTTCTTTTTCTTTTCTAGAGTTTCATTGAACCCTCGAACTTTTTGTTTTCCCTCTAAGTCTCAAATGTCTCCAAAGGGTAGTGCTGCATTTGCTTCTGGAGCTCGCTGACTGACTACAACTGCTTGTGAGCAAGTGTTTTTACCGCACAGTGCTGTTTCCACTGCCTCTTGTTATGGAATCTCTTAGGTCAATCCTGCCACCTTAGGTAAGGATTCAAAAATCAGAATTATTTTTAGCAGAACCTTCGCCTGAAGCTATATTTATTGCTTCTGGAAACCTAGTGAGGATGAAAACTTCTGCCCAAACCCTGTATCTCACCATGTATTTTTTATAAGCATGCACAGTCCACACAGAAGAGGTAGGGATTATGTTCTACTTCCTGGAAGGGGGAATACCTAAATATGTATTTTATTTGAAATTCTTTTGTAAGGAAGGTTTTTATCCCTCCTCCCCTACTTATCTCTTTATTCAATCATTTAATTGTATTATTATGAAGGCACATATATTTATGTTATATTTCATGTTATTGGTTAAACTCCAGCTTTGACCAATGGGAGCTCTTTCAGGTTGGCTTCTATAGCTCTTGGAAATGTCCCATCATTATTTTTACTTTTGTGGTACCATACTTTCTGATACCGCAAAATGCTCCAGGTTCATCTTGGGTTATACCTGCTACATTTTTTTTTTCAAGAACAGACCATTTTCTCAAGGAATCCTGGATCCTTTTATTGAACCACGATATTTAGAAACCAAGATATGAATAATGGGTGTGTGTCTGTTGCTACTGGGAATGTCATTGCTCCTAGTCCTCTAAGCCCACAGAACTAAGTAACAAATGCCTCTGTGCTAAGCCATCAAACCATGACTATTTCTGTATGTCTTCATCTATATATGTCTATTAAGTGAAACATACATTTATTCTAATGTCTCTGACTCCAACTCAATACCTCAGGGTTCATTCTAGTTTTCTTTCTTGCTTATTTTTATCTTCCCTCTCTGACAGTTGGAAACCTAGTGCCCAGTCTTCAGTATCCATTCACTTATTTGTTTAACTGCAGTAGCCACATAGGGTGGTTTCGGAATTGTACATGTGTACAATGTTAAGAAGAAATTTGCTGAGTACAGTATTGGTATACACTTTCTTTGTCTCTAGTCTGACAGTTTTCAGTGAAAACATTATTTTCCAAAGTTACTGAGTTCAGCTCCTTTTATATTCTCATTCCCTTCAGCACAGTTATGTCTTATATTCATAATATAATTAAATTCATTTGCCACGGTCTGCACTCCACCCTGGGGTCCCTAACATTCGGGTTGATTTTTTTTTAAGTTTGAATATATTAAAGTTCACTCTTTGTGATATACAGTTCTAGGCTTTTCTGTTATCTAAAAGAACTTTTAAAAAATTATTGTGGCAAGAATACTTAACATGAAATCTACCTTCTTAATAGATTTTAAAGTGTGCAATACAGTATTGTTATCTGTAAGCACAATGTTGTACAGCAGAACTCTAGAACCTATTCATTTTGCATAACCCTTCCACTAGCCCCTAGAATCTACAATTCTATTCTTTGCTTCCAGGAGTTTTACTAATTTGCATATGCCGTATAAGTTGAATCATGCAGTATTTGTCATTCTGTGGTGCTTACTTCACTCAGTATAATGCCCTCTCCATCAATGTTGTTGCACATTGCAGGATTTCCCCTTTTTTTAAAGGATGAATAATATTCCAAATACATATTTCTAGCCTTCAGAATTGTGAGAAATAAATGTTTAAGCCACCTGGTTTATGGTATTTTTGTTATAGCAGCCTGAACAAACTAAGACAGGAAGGACTGTGTTTACTGTATTCCAAACTTGCCTATCAAATAAGTCATTCCTCATTTGGTGAGAAGTTAGAGAGGTGATGGAGAATAGTCAATAATTTAGGAAACGTCTTTCCAAATGAAAACAGTGGGGAGTAAATATTTTACCTAACAGTGCTGTTTATTTGCTTTCTACATTTGGGATGAAAGTAGACAAAATACAGAATCCTTAAAATATGATTAGTAATGAGAATGTAAATGTTATCTATCAATTACGGCAATTTAAAGGCACAGCAAAAAATATGACACATGGAATAGGATAAGTGAAATATATCAAAAAGAGTGAGAAATATATCATTATTTTTATAATCAAATACAGAGATCAACTAAACAAACAACTAGGTAGAACTGATGGAGCAAGAACTGGAGTTTAAAATGCCAACTTTGAGGAAGGAGAAGAGATTGTATGGGTTAACTCCTTTTCTTTAAAAAAATTTAAATGACAAAGTGATAAATAAAAATTTATGTTGGTTATTAAAGTTAAGAAGCTAACTACCAAAAGACATACAAAACAGAAACAGTTGAAAGTATTGCCTACAGGGAAGCAAGCCTTGTGTTTGTGAGGTTCAGGACGGATTATAAACCCTTCTGTAAAATTTTATTTCTACCATGTGCATTTATTACTTGGATAAAAACTAGAAATGGAATAAGCAATTGGTTCAAACTGTGTGTAACATGTGATTCCAATATTGTAAAAATGTACTATTTCTAATTTTATGACCATACACTGAAAGGAAATTTTTAATAAAAAAATATCATAAAATAATGGGCAGAATGGGATTCTAACATTTGATATAAATTGTAAATTACTGATACCTTTAAAAATATAACATTTATTAAGTGCCAGAAGTTGTTTTTGCTTACTCTGAATCTCAATTTTTTTCTTAAGTAACGGATGTTTCTTTTTCTGTGAATTTTGTTTTAACAGCATCCTTATTTATTGTATTTTAGAGTTTAATATTGGGGGGGGGACGTTTGTGTTTAAATCTGACACTGTGTGTCACTATTTTTCTTCCTATTAGTTAAAAAAAGTTTTTTTTTTCCTGAAGTTTAAGGAATACATATATTCAGCTTTAGTCTTACTATTGTGGATAAGGGCTTCGGTTTAGAGTTTTACTGGAAAAAGTCTCGGCTTTCCTGGAAGTCCTCTTCACTTTGCTATTTCAGTGATTCAGAACAAAAAGTACTTTCGTGAGTTCTTATTTTATTAGCCTAATTGTTAGAGTAGTCTAACAGACTGCCTGGAGCTAATTTCTCTTTTGAAAAACAGAACACTTGACAAAGTGATAGTGTTCTCTAAGTCTAAAGTGAACTGTTATATTTTCCTGTTTTTGTAGTTAGGACTGCTCTCTCACTAGCATTTCTGAACCTTCTGAGTGAAAACCTCTAACATCCGAAATATACTGTCCCAGCATCAGCTATTGCAAGCTGAGTAAGACATAACTGCTGATTCTGCTCTTATTGTTGATGTTTTTATTTTTTATGTATTTTGTTAAAGTTATTGGGGTTCATTGTTAATAGGGTCATATAGGTTTCAAGTGTACGCTTCTATGATACATGATCCGTATATGGCATTGGTGCCCACTACCCGAAGTCAGATTATCTTCTGTCACCATATATTTGGCCCCCTTTATCCTTCCCTTCCCTTTGGTAACCATCATACTGTTGTCTGAGTCTATAAGTTTCCTAATCAAGGAGCTGCTCAAAACCCAAAGTTACTGACCATTACATAGTTGACCATTAAATAGCTGAGCATGAAAATCAAGTTGTTAAGAGGGTTTAGTTAGGCTCCCCTAATTTATTATTCATATGGCAATTCTCCGATTTGGAATAAATGTGACTGACCTTATCTCACCACACCAAAGATAAGGATTTCCCATTGGCTTTGGAAGGTAAGTGATGACGTCCTAATGCATCACAGGTTTGGGGCTCCAAAGCTATAGTTACCTGTGGGTTTGCCCCCACCCCCATATAGTTTTCTTTGTAACAGTAGAAATAGAGTTTGTCAGATCTGACATTTTTCTGGATACTTTTTATGATGTGACTCCAGTTGGGTATCCTAACATTGTGTAGATTGTATATATTAACTGCATTGCATATTCTTCATTATCTATATTTTACAATCATTAAAATAAGTGGTACACTTTTAGGGGACATATGACACCCGCCACCACTCACAGGGCAGTTAAATATCTTAAGTATTCCACAGTAGATTGGAGATGTAAATGTACACAATGGTTTCAACATTAAGTGAAATGTACCAACAGAGAAACACTGACTTATCAGAAATAAGTGCAACTATTTCTCTAGACACTTATCCCCCCTTACATCTCTAACTAATAGCAATTATATTATGGGATATTCCTCTTCACATTGGTTATTTTTAAAATGCTCACTATCTTAACTCAAAAAATTTAAAGTTGGAGCATAGCCATATGAAACTATAAAGTAAATTAGTGATGGAGATACACGTTGACCTGTGTCAATTTTAGAGCAGCCTTACCTTATCTAATGAGTATATCTAGGTGTATCAGATTAGTTTTCAGCTGTAAAATTGATTTATGTATGCTATATCAGTATGCCAAAAAATTACACTATTCAAACAATATGATTTCTAGGCTTTTCTTTATTTTTTTTCAATCTTTAATTTCTTTATTGATTAAGGTATTACATATGTGACCTCATCCCCCATTAACCCCGCCACCCCACTCATGCTCTCATCCCCCTGTTGTCTGTATCCATTGGTTGGGCTTATATGCATGCATACAAGTCCTTTGGTTGATCTCTCCCCCTTACCCCCACCCTCCCCTACCTTCCCTCGAAAACACTGAAGTATAGATTTGCCTTTTCCTGCTGCATTGACATGCTCAAATAAAATTAGTTTAACTGAATCTATTACATATATGTTCTACCAATTTGGGTTTTGGAACAGGTGGATGTATAGATTCTAAAGCGATTTTTCTTTCTTTTTTTTTTTCAGTTAAAGCACTGAATCATCTTCCATCCATCTCTACCACTGGCTTTTATACTCTCCTAGCAAAAATTGCAAACATTTGCCATCTACCGTCACTAAAAATTAATAATACTTTACTCCAATTCTACTTTCAGAGTTATTGTTATCTCATGTTTTATAGGTGGGTAAGGACATCACTTATTTTTGGCCCCTAAAATATTTTGAACACCTTGTTTACATTTTGATAGTTCCAAGAATACACTTTGGGCCTTCAGATGAACGAAAATACAAATAGACAAACTAAGACCTCTGTTTCCTAGCTTGCCTTCCTAGGGAGCAGATGGGTGATCATGTAATTTAGGTTCTCCCACTCAGATACAACCAGAGATACTGGCTCACAGGAAAATTCCACCAATTTAAGTGAAGGCCAGGCAAGGAGCCTTTATTTTTCTGGCACTGGGAATTGACAGAGCAGTGTCTCTGTGGACTCAGTAGCAGTGGCAGCTATTTTACGACTGTGACAGCCCCTCCCCCCCAAAAAAATAATTGTTTCTGGAAGTTCAGCATAGAGTGGTTTTTCTAGCCCTTCCAAGAGTCTATAATCTATTTAGGGCCGAATGATAAATCCCTTCCTGCTTACTAGTGAGGTGGAGTCCACTCTCTGACCTCAAGGTTAGAGAGGAGCAAGACAGTTGACTATGAAGGTATTAGTTCCTTATCAACGTAGGTTACTAATTTCATTTCATCTAACGCCCCAAATCTTGGTGTTCTCCACGCCTGTTCAGCTTCATAAGAAACTGCCAGTTGTCTTAAGTGGCTGAACTCTTTTGCATTCTCACCAGCAATGACTGAGAGTTTCTGTTGATCTTCATTCTCACCGGCTATTTGTGTTGTCAGCTGATTTTTTTTAAATTGCCATTTACAAGTATATAGTGATATTACATTGTTTTAATTGATATTTCTCTAATGAAAAATGATGTTGAGTATTGATTTTCAAGTGTATTCGCCATTTGCATGTATACTAGTACCTTCAAGAGTGAGATGTGTGCTTTAATATTTTAAATTCCTAAATTGGATTGTTTATTTTCTTACGATTCCGTTTTAAATGTTCCTTGTATATTTTTTTATCTTTTTTTCCTTAACTTTATTGAGGTAAAATGTAATCTTTATAATGCAGAAGCTGGGTAAAGGAACCATGCCAACAAGTGTGCACACATATACATACACACATACATATTTCTCGTGATTTACGTCCTCACATACACTTACCACATTTGATGTCCCAAGGAGAATTAGAAACTGTGTTCTATTCTTCATATTCTTTCCTGGTGACATCTAGCTTCTCACTTAGCTTCAAGTCAGACCACATCTCCATAGTCTGTTTATAATTGGCATGACTTTCACTTATATCCTTCTACATTCAGGTTTTGAAAGTTTATGGCCTATATCTTTATTTAAAAAAGGAATATATTTAGGTGTTGCATGTGTTCCTAACAACAATTATTCAGTAAAATGCTGAAAAATAATTAGTGGGTTAGGAGGAATGGGGTGAGGCAAGAATTGAGGTATAATTGACAAATAAAATGTATATATATTTAAGATATATAATGTGATTTTAAAAATATTTGTATTTATTTCAGAGAGGAAAGAAGAGGGAGTGAGACATAGAAACATCAATGTTGAGAGAAAATCATTGATCAGCTGACTCCTGCCTCCCCCCCAACCCCCCAGGGGATGGAGTCTGCAACCCAGGCATGTGCCTGACCAGGAATCAAACCGTGACTTCCTGGTTCATAGGTTGATACTCAACCACTGAGCCACAGCGCCAGGCTATAATGTGATGTTTTGATGTACATTTTGAAGCAAGTAAGTAAGGTTCTTAGGAGTGACATTCATGAAGGAGGGCTACAGATGGAGTTCTCACTTGAGAGGAGAGAGATTCAGTACTCAGGTTAACTGACGTGTGGTCAGCAGTGAGATATGAGGTCCCTAAATCAACGTTTTCTGAAAAGGTGACCCTTCAAATTCTAATTTCACTTATTATTCTGAAGAAGAATATACTAAACTCAAATAATTTGAGGAATACTTTATCAAAACACACTCATGGTGAAAGAGAAGACCTGTTAGTGTCAGCATATTCAAGATTCTCAGAAATTTCCTACATGGAGGCAACCCGTGTTATTTGTGTTTCCTAGAATTTAAAATTTTCCCCCTATGGCATATTCCTAGTTCATGTCATGAAATTTGGAGAACGTTCTTGTATTTCCTTACTTTTTTTTTCCATTCTCATTATTTTTCTTTTCCATTTTCCATCAGAAGCTTAGACAGGAATGTCTTTTGCATTTTTATCAACAGTGTCCCAAAAGGCACTCAAAATTTGTCCCTTTTTTTGTTGTTGTTGTTCTCTTTCTTGGACAGCAGTGTTACATCATGAATTGTGTAACACTCAATCATAATAGTGCCAAAGGCTGTGCTAAACTTGTGCATTAAAAAGCCAAATGTTTTTCTTAGGAGTGTGCCAAATCAGGGTGGGTTTCATGTCCTTTTTTTTTTTTTTTTTGGCTAGAGTTTCCTGATATATTAAAACTCACAATATTGTTTTCCAACATTAAACTTCCAATAGTTACTTCTTATTATAACAAAAATATGCACTCATACAAAATTTGGGCAATTTATCATTCTATATTTAGTACTTAGACTTTGAATTGTATTAAAGAAAAAATTAAATGGTATGATAATTATTACTTAAATTACATGGGTTTTCTCCATGAAGAAACCCTTGCTTTATATTCATTGAGTTGTGTCTCTTAGGTATAGCCTCAGGTTTTTTCACCTTATTGTTTCAACCTGGCTTAAAAAGAGAATTTAAAGGGAATGATATCAATGCTGACTTTTAGCATATTGGGATCAGTTTTATCTTTAATTTTAGTCATTTTCTAACAACACTTAGATTTTGTGGTGTAGACTAATGGTTATCTCAATATCTTGTTTCCCCTTTCTTTCATTGTCAGAATTTTAACTGGAAATACAGATAGATAATGGAATGAAGACTGTACTTTACAGCCCGTCTTGTGTCTAGATGTGGTTGTATGACTAAATTCAAGCCAAAAAGAATGTCAGTAGAAGCTCCATCTATTAGCAGCCTGAAGCCTTCCTTTCCCCTCTTCCTTCCTCCTTCCTTTAAACTAATGTCTGGAGCGATCTGCCCCTTGCTTTGGCTCTTAATTCAGTGGGCTGAGTGTATTTTCTCATTGCTCGTTATTAAATTTAAACCTTTATAAACCACTTTTGACCGTGGCTAAGAGAAACTTTACACACCGTCTCTGTGACAAGTACATATCACCTTGTACAATTGAATTGTCATTTCAGTACACTACAGAGAACCTCAGGCTCACTTTGTTATAATCATTGTTGCCTTCACTACTGCAGTGGATTTTACACTGGAATTGGCATTTCAAGTTATTGTGACCCGGAGACACAATAGAATATATAGTCTTTTTAATTGTCATTTATAAAATGAAAACAAAGTTATTTTTATGTACTAGGTTATAAAATGTATTTTAGATTAAAGACCATATAGCAATTAGCAGTTCACAAGGTGTTCTTTATTGCAAATATATAAAACTCTCTCTCTCTCTCTCTCTCTCTCTCTCTCTCTCTCTCTCTTTCTCTCTCTCTCACACACGTTCATACACAGAGAAGAGTGCTAAACACTTTTCGTGAATGATGAATTGATTCTGGTCTCTTCAGTTTCTCACCCTCATCAGCATAAGGCCAGTCAACAATCATCTAATATGATGCAGCCAGCCTAAGAATTTCCTTGAGGTCAGCTTATCTTATTGTGATTTCCTGCAATCATGGGTATTGATTATATTGATTTCATTGGCCTTTTTGAATATCAGAGTTTAATTTTGGCAGCAACAATATGACTGATTCAAGCCAAAATTTGCTTGAATTATAGGTCCATATCTACTTCACCATGGAAGAATCCAAGTTGTCCTCAACCTTGGAGTTATCTTTACTCATTTGAAATTTTTAGAGAAGAGGGAGTGTGTGGGAAGATACCAATAATTCAGTGATGGCCCTGATGATCAACAGCATAGTTTCTCACCATTGGTACAATTGACATTTTGAACTAAAAGTTCTCTGTTGTGGAATCCATGAATTGTAAGATGTTTAGCAACATCTTTGGCTTCTACGTGGTACTCAGTAGCAACTCTTTCTCCCAAGGCTTGACAACCAAAAATATCTTCAGATATTGCCAGATGTTCCCAAGGTGGCAAAATTGCCCCCAGTTGAAAACAGTTGATCTTATATTTAGCCATCATGTATGGAATTCCTGGAACAACACTATGTATTTGTTTTTTTGGAAAGGTAATATATTTCCCTGGTTTCAGAAACAATTGGTTGTAATTGTTGTGTTTTCTTGTAGCGTATTCATAAAGAGAAAATGTTATTTGATATTGGCTGAGAAGAGAAAAAAAATGTAGCCTCCATTAATTTAGTCTCCACGAGGCAGCTCTATAGGATACTATTAGTACCCTATCAATATAAAAGATTTCACCTGGTAATTGGAATTACAAAATGTAATTCATAACGTGGACTTCAGGACTGTGTAACTTAGCTTCTGTTTCTCTATTCAAATTCTCATCATACCCCACTTGTTCAACTGAAAGGACCTACTTTCAGTCTCTCTAATGCACTTTCACCCATAAGTCTCCCTCCAGTAGGAATGAATCCTCTTCCACAACCCCCCACCACAGCCATACGTGGTATGCTCCCTCCAGTCAATAATTAACGCCAGCTAATTTCAGCTTAAAGATTTCAGCTTAACTAACATTACTCAGAGAAAATACGTATAATCTAAAGTTTGCCTCATTATTATTATATTTTTAGATATGACCTTGTTTTTCCATTTTTTGACATATAAAAATTTTACAATAATACTCGGCAAAATTAAAACTTAATATATCCATCTTTACCACTATATGACCTAGGGACTATATTTGGAAAGCTTGAGAATACCCACTATTCACAAATGTGTTAGAGAAATATGTAGGGAATGATCATTGATCCTTGAGTCTCTTATCTCCTCACTTTTAGTACCTACAAAATTTGTGATTTATATACTTCTAGTTTAGGAAGTCTGTGAAAAAATTTCTCAAGTCTGAATCATTGGGTATAAAAATAAAATTGTAATGTTATTTGTCAGAGGCTGTATACAAGATATCTTCTCTGTAAAAAGTCCAAGATTATCTTAGCGAAAGATAAAATATTAAGTGAGAGTTTGGTGTGAAATAGTGCCTAAGGACTATTAATTGGTATACTAAATTTAGGAGGCTCAGAGTGCATGGTGTGGGTAGCATGGCTGAATGACTACTAAACAGATGGGTAGGACAAGCTACTTACCATAAATAGTAAGTATGAGAACTGGTCCTGATAATCTAGATTTAAGGCTCTCATTCTTATGTTGAGACCATGCAAATTGGGTGTATAAAAACTTTAGCAAACCATTTCAAATATAGCATCATTATGGACATTTCATTGTCTCATAATTTGGCTCTTCTGCCTATGAGCCCAGAAAGACACCAGCATTTATTTTTTCATGGATGGAGTTCCTTTCACATTTTTCAACACTAAGAACCTGTCACAGGTTATGTCCATCTTTCTTCTGTACTAAGGTTCTTCAATGTGAGTAGAGAGACACAAAGCCTAATCATGGGTCTTGGCTTATTCTTAAATTTAGCTGGATAACATTGTTAGCTGCAGAGGAAAATGAAGAAAGAATCAGCATCTTATATTCAAACCCAAGACTCTGACACTTACACACAATTATGTGCTTCTTGGATGAATAAAAGAAGGAAGGAAGGAAGGCGGGAGGGAAAAAGAGAGGGATGGAGGAAAAGATTAATATTAATGACTAAATCTTTTTTTAATAGACCGACCCTTAGTGAATATTTGGTTGCTCGTGCATACAGCTTATTCATCTTCTCGAAAGAATATTAGACTTGGTATGAATGCATGATGAAAAGAAAAAAAAATTATATTTGGTTTTCACAGATTTTTTGAAAAGTTCTTATTAATTTAAACTTGTATAATCTTATTTAAAACTTTAAAAAAGATTTGAAGGGAGATAAATATCACCTAGTGACGCATGCCATCCTCATGAGAATTGTCATTGAGTGGTCAACTCCACTCCTTGTTGTTTTGCCTTAGAGAGAGGTAGGGTGGGATAGAGATTCTCACTAGTCTTTCAACTCACTGCTTATACGTTTATTCATTTGGTTTTAATTTCTCTTCTGTTCCTCTCTGTTGTTTTCTTGAGGTATCATTAAAACTTTACCTTCAATTTCCCCAAATGTGAAGTTTTGGAATAATTCCCTCAATCTTCTTTCCCTGTGGATCATTCTATCCATTTATTTTCTCTAAATTAGCTGACATTTTTGTGAGTAGTGTCCATTTGGTTTTGAAGCGAGGTGTTTTTGTTTGTTTGTTGTTTTTTTAATTGGAGGAATGGAAAGGAGGGATGCTTTCTCTGTAGCAGCTGTAACGCGTTAGGAGGGAGCAGGATCTCAAAGAGTATATTACCCTAACTTTGCTTACAGGGATGGTTTTAGAGTGCACTGCATGCAGAGTGAGCATTTGTTTCACAAAATTATTTATTATAGGAATCAATCAGATCACCAGCCCTCTGTTACCAGGGGCCATCTGCTGGAGATGGAACAGCTTTGTCACACACAACCCTTATTTGTATCGGCATTCCTGTTAGGGAATTTTAACTGTAATTATCTCTCAACAGGATTCTTAGGTCATCAGTAGGTTAGTTGTTATCTAGAGAATACTAGAAATACTAGAGGAAGAAAGGACACTCACATAAAATTATTACCCAAACCGTAGCCTTTTTTTCCTGAGCTAAATTGACTCAATTTAACTGCAGAGGGCATTTAACCAATTAAAATCTTGGGTTTTAGCTCTCAGGAGTCACCAAGGTACTAAGATTAGGATTCACGGAGCCTGAACTTTCCAGCTCATTGCCTAACCTGCTGCGTCGTACTGTTTCTTTATCATTCTGTGCACAAGAACGGTGGCACACAGTGATGCTGTACTAATGCACGCTCCATGTCTGCAGTAGGCACTAAACGTTGGTGCAATCAGATTAGTAACAGAAATTAACATAGAAATCCAACAAGCTAGAGTTTGTTTTAAGGTGACAGTGACCCTTTCTCTTTATTTTAAAATGACCGCCACTGATACACTTTGTTTACTGAACCAATTTTAAGAAAGTGCTAAGGACTTTCCTGAAACAAAAACTCTGGTACGGAATGAGGTGTATTTGTTTTGGGACTAGTGTGGTAGAAAGTCAGGAGACTTGATTTGACCTTTGCACTGTGCTTACGTTATGTGATCTCAAAGAAGTCATTTCATAATTTGGTTTTAATTATCCTCATGTATACAAAAAGACTACAGATGCCTGCACTATCCATCTGATAAACTTACTGTAATGCTAGTATAAGTTATAAACATTTTATAAAGGGAAGCAGTGCCATACTATGTTAAGTTGAAATACACTTAGGTGTGAAACACTTTTGTTTCTGTGATCTACAGTTTCCCCTGATTTATGAAAACTTCTGCATGTATTGAGCTGAAAGGTAGACATGGTGATATTCGTTATTGAGGTTCATTGTCAGAAATATTGAAGAATGTTCAATTATATGCTAGCAAAAGAACTTAAAAGGTGGGGTACATAATAGAGGTTATGGTCTAATGGAGGATAATGTTTGTCCCACAAACAACCACAAGGTAACATTTTTAATTTATGGTTTTGAATGTATTTTCTAGAATGTCTCTAGCATATTAAAATTTTTGCAGCATGATTTTATGCCAAGAAAATTAAAAAGTATTGTTTGTTTTCATACCATTTGACAATATTCAGCCGATTGTTACACTCCATTGTGGAGAAGTTGAAAATGACATTATGCTGTGAAATTTTGAAGATGTTATTGTTGGAATATGGAATGGATTTTGGTGGTTGAACAAACATTTAAAATTTTATATTTAGTCAAAGGCATTCTCTTTATGACTGAAATGTATGACCATAAATACCTTTCTTTTACATTTCTGCATATTTTTTCTCTAATTTGATAAATGTAGAAGGATAAGAAAAATCTAATTCTAATTTACAATTATTTAATGAGCTCCAAGAAATCTTTACCGTAACATTTCTGGAGTATGTCAATATCTATTTTATTTGTAATTCTTGAATGTGCCAATATTTTCATCATCTATCTCCTCTTTAAGAGGCATTTGTCTGGAAATTGAAATATATCAACAATGATATCCTGTCAGCTTTTATTTGCTTGTAAAGGGAAAACATTTTTATGTGACCAAATGACTGTGTTGCATGTGCAATAACTAAAAGATAGAGTAAAAATCACAGTGTAGTGTGGTACATCATATGTCACAGAAAAGTTATTTTCTACCCACATTTTAAAAATATGCATATTTGTTTTGCATATACATGAGGAATCATAACTGGAAGTGTCAGTGATAGGATCCATTTACCCACTGCAAAAACTTTCCCCCATGAGTTTGGAGCTAGCTGACTTCCAAGACAAAGAGCAACTTAAGCAGCTATGGGTATATGTCCCCTCCCCACTTCAAGGTAGTCAGGCTTTTGCCTGCCATTCAAATTAGTAGATAATATGTCCAATCTAAATGGGAAATAAGGCAAACTAACAGGATAATACATTTTAGGTAGTATCTATCACTATAATAATTTTCTTTAATGATTGTCATTAAGTATTCTGAAATTGCATTTGTTATATTAATAAGGAAAAACATATCTGTAATATCCAAAGATCTTTCTCTTAATTTATTTTTTTAACAAAAGGGCCATAGCAATTCTCTGACTAACTGGTAGTTGCCATTCTTTGAAATCTTTTCATTTCTACTATAAAATTTAGCCCTTCATTTTCTGTACGCCTCCTCCTCCTGCCCCACTGTCTCCCCCACAGTCTTCCTCTCCCTCCCCTCCCTCTTTTTCTCTTCTCTCCCTCTCTCTTTCTCTTGGATTTCTCATCCACTCCTGGCTATTCACAGGTTGTAGCCTTTATTACCCCAAGTCTCAGTATTCTCATTGCACAATAAAGGTATACACTCTCACTACATAAGGTTGTTATAAGAATTAAATTTTGTGCCGGGCACTCAAAATTAGTGCATAAACCCTTGATAAATAGTGACTATTGTTACTATCTCCCTGAGCAATACCATTGAGGATAGTGATCTTTGAATTCCTGGTACTTAGTGTCTGGTTCTCGATAAATGATGATTAAATGGAACTGTTTCACATATCTTGTCAAATCAATTTTCTGAACACCAGACCCTCATAGTGTCCAACTGTTCCACTGCAAAGACTGGTGTTTTGGTTTTTGTTACACGCCACTGCCAAGTTCTGGTAACAAACAAACAACAACAACAAATACCTAAAAACTACCCATCTAGACTTAGCTTGATCTGCCACCAATTTTCTTAGGTGTCCTTTGTTTCCTTTATTTTTATTTATTTATTATCTCTCTACCTATTTATCTATATCTATCATCAGTCTGTTTGTCTATATCTAATCAAGCGATACTCTTTTCTTTTGCTCTTTATCTGGCAAATCAGAAAAATCTTTGAAGACAAAACTTAAATATTGTTTTCTGATTTTATATTATTTTTTTTTTGCTAACCATCCCTCACTTCAGCCTGAGGTATAGTTGTAACCTTCTCTGTTTGCTCATTCAATTTTGTACATACTTTTATTTAAGCACTTATCATATGCATTTAAAGTTAGTGTTAACCTCTGTTATCTTTCTTTTTTTAAAAAAATATATTTTATTGATTTTTTACAGAGAGGAAGAGATAGGGATAGAGAGCCAGAAACATCAATGAGAGAGAAACATCGATCAGCTGCCTCCTGCACACCTCCTACTGGGGATGTGCCAGCAGTTTGCTCATTCAATTGTGTACATACTTTTATTTAAGCACTTATCATATACATTTAAAGCTAGTGTTAACCTCTGTTATCTTTCTTTAGACACTGAGCTCTTCCAAGGTAAGAGTATCCTACTCTTTGAAACATCTTCTAACACCTAAATTAAAATTTTATTTTATTTTATTAATAATTCCCCAGCAACAATGACAACTGTACCTAACAGACAAATGTTGGTTTGAAAATTTCCTGGTAAAGGCATTCCCATGGCTCTTTAGAGAAATGAGTTATTTTGAGTCTTGGACAAGAGAGGTATAAGGTAAGATATTTTTGTGCAAGAATGTTTTTAAAAAGTGCTCAGAAACTGGTGAAGACAAACTAAAAATTTATAGGAACCAGATTAAATGGCTCTCACTGGCTACATTATTGACAATTTGAGCATCAAAAAGAAGGAAAACACTTTTATATATAACACAATGACTATAAAAGAATCTATAATTCAATGGCAGTACTAAAAATAGTGTTGAGAACAGGCAGAGAGTCATCCCTTTATACAAAATATAAATAGTAAAATAAAAAGAATGATGGAAATAGGAAATCACCACATTACAATTCCAACTGAAATAATTGATTCAGATAAGGATCTTCAGTAGATACTAAAATTACTGAATAAAAGATTATTAAGGAGAAAATTTTTTTCATAATCTCAAAGTATTATAAGAGGACAAGATTAAAGTTCCATATAAACTGATGAAAATAGATCCAGAGATTTAGAAGCATGGAATAGTCTGATGAATCTCAGAGGGAAGGCAGGGGTGGGTGGATGGGGAGAGATTAACCAAAGAACGTATATTCATGTATTCATAACCCATGGACACAGACAATAGTGCGGTGAAGGACTGAGGGAGGACAGGTGTGGGTGGAGGGGGTCAATGGGGGAAAAGGGGACATCTGTAATACTTTCAACAATAAAGATAGATTTAAGAATAACAAGTTTCATAGACTCACCCAATTGCTGACATTAGCATCACCAATACTGTATTGTGTCAAACTGACATCATGCTCCCAATGAAAAGTGCTGAGAAGGCACAGTGTCACATATGTAACAATGTCACCGGCAACGATAAAGAAACAATTAAGCAAGTCATAGTCAAGGAACATTTTGCAAAACCAGTAGCCTATATTTAAAAACAAAACAAAACAACATCAATATTGTGAAGAAAATAAGTAAAAAGATGTGTGCTGGGAAACTGTTATAGTTTAAAGAGGCATGACAGTTAAACTCAATTTTGTAATCCTCAATTGAACCTTGTATCCAGAAACAGAAAAGCATTTATAAAATAATTAGAGGACATAAATTTATATTACATAATTGAATTGTACAAAACTAAATGTCTTGAGAGGATAATATGTTTATGTGTTTTGGTTACATAGAGAAGGACCTTGTTATTAAGACATACAAATTAAAATCTTTAATATGTATATACTAGAGGCCCAGTGCACGAAATTTGTGCATTGGCGGGGGGGGGGGGGGTGGTCCCTCAGCCCTGCTTGCACCCTCTCGCAGTCTGGGACCCTTCTGGGAATGTCCGGCTGCGGAGAGCGGGCCTAAGCCAGCAGGCAGACATCCCTCTCACAGTCCCGGACCCCTCGCTCCTTACCGCCCGCCTGCTCCTTACCACTTGGCTCCAATCCTTAGCACTGCTGCGGAGGTGGGAGAGGCTTCCGCTACCACAGGTGCTCTCACCAGCCATGAGCCCGGCTTCTGGCTGAGCAGCGCTCCCCCTGTGGGAACACACTGACCACCAGGGGGCAGCTCATGCATTGAGCATCTGTCCCTGGTGGTAAGTGTGCATCATAGCGACCGGTTGTTCTGGTCGTTCCATCATAAAAGTTGCTTAGGCTTTTATTATATAGATTAAATAAAGCAGTTTTGTGTTTATAGCAGTTTTATTTGTAATCGCCAAAGCTTGAAACTAACCAAAATGTTCTTCAGTAGGTGAATGGATAAATAGACTGATTATCTACACAATAGAATATTACTTCATGCTAAAAAGAAATGAGTTATGAAGCCATGAAAAGACAGGGAAGAACCTTAAATAAATTTTACTAAGTAAAAGATGCCAATCTATAAAGGTTACATACTATTTAATTCCAAATGTATGAGTTCTGGAAAAAGGCAAAATGATGGAGACAGTAAAAAGAGAAATTGTTGACAGGAGTTAGGGGGAAAGTAGGGCTGAATAGACAGAGCACTGAGAATTTTTAGGGCAGTGAAACTATTCTGTTTGATACCTGTAGCATATACAGAGTGAACCCTAATGTAAACTATTAATTTAGGGGATAATGATATGTCAGTACCAATAAAAGTACAAGGTTGGTTCAGGCCATAGTTGAGGAGACTGTGCATGTTAGGGGAAGGGATTAATAGAAACTATGTACTTACTTTGCTATCAACCTAAGCCTGCTCTAAAGATAGGCTTGCCATTTGTATTGCTTCACTTGTGAATTGACGATTTTTCTCTTTTGTTCCTTTTTATTTCAAATGGCTATACCATATATTGAATACACTTTTCCCATTAATTTAAAATGTCTTGTCAAATTTTGTATTAAGTGACCTTTTCTGGACTAAAAAAAATTATATATGTATTGAATACTGCTCAAACGTAAAATTCCTAAGTGGTTTTTCCATTATGTGGTGTTTTATTTTTTGTTTTGGTTTCTTCCACCAAGGATGTTTGCAAAATTTTTCACTATGAAAAATTTCAATAGAAAATAGCTGTATTTATTATTTAAATTGATATTTTCCACAAGCCTGTAATAATTATACAGCATCACTGTCATCATCATAATGATAAGCATAAACATATATTGAAGACTTTTATTATGCTCAAAACTTGATTAAGCCATTTGTAGACCTGATCTCATTTGATCCTCAGTACAACCTGCTCTGTACATATGAAAATAGTGAATCTTTGTGGATTTTAATGTCTTACCCAAAGCTGTACCAATAATGAGAGATGAGTCAGGACTCCACACAACAATTCTCCATAGCTCAAAATCCCATTTCTTAACCATTGTATAATACTAAGCCCTTTGGCTCTGTAGGTCTTTTTTCAGTCAATGGTTTTACTTTATTTACATCTTTGAACATTGTGTTTGATTTGTTTTATTCTCTCCAGTTCAGAGGCATCCATCACTTACATATTGGATTCTTTTGGTTCTTGACTCTCTCTTTGACTTCTGTATCCTTGTTTTGTTTTCCTCATCAATTTTTTTTAACCTGTGTTTTCTTATTGTCATGAATTCGGTTTTTCAGGCTGGTCTATTTATGAATTTAATTTGAACTTCTGACATGATGTTAATTTACAACATGGCATGTGTTTGGACAATGAAGATTTAAATACCATATCACAACTGATTTTTCAATAACCAAACACATTTCAGATGATACTAGTATAATACAGCTGGAACATAGATTAACGCAATAGGAGATGATATTCACAAATGGGTTATAGGTATTTAAACACAATTAAAATAAAGCTAATATAAATAGACAAGTAAAGACTGAATTTAATAGCAGAGAAATGATTGGGTCCTTTTAAAATAATTGTGTGATTAATTAAAAATTGCATACCTGTAATCTTGAAAATCAGAGATCCAAAATTGAAAGGGCACTGCACTTGGATCAGATTTTAAATAACAGTCCTTAAATACTGTGTAACTTGAATAAGTATCTTGGCCTTTTTCAATGTTTCGTATCTGTTAAATGTTAAAATTAATATCTTCTCCGTAATAGTGTTTTTTAAAATAAATCAATATTGCTTAAAGGAAATTTTAGGCCATGAAATATGTTATAACTATTATTATTTTGATATAAATAAAAATTATTGTCTTTAGCTGCCAGCGCTTAGGAAAACTACAATTCTTTGCCTAGTTATTTAAATTTGTCATTGTTGTAAGAGACCAAGAATGTGCTGTTTCATAACTCTATAGAAGGAGCTAGAACCAATATTTTTCCTTTGAAATGTGCATACCCCTCAAATCGTAGGAGCATTAACAAATTCTATCTCAGATATGCAAGTGCTCAAGGGCATGTTTCTCAATAGATACGGTACTGCTTTAAAAATAAATAAGAATAAATTTGAAATGTAGGAGCTTGGATTTCAGCCAATGAGGTCTGCCATTTCCGCAGCGTGGAGTGTACACTGAGCTTGGTGGCAGTTAGCAGTAGCAACTCATGAATGTAGACAGATTTATGCAGGGCGACCTTCACGACTCAATGTGGGGAGCTTTGTGATTTCCACAGGGGTTACTGAAGGGACATTCCATTGACAACACATTCCATTGACAACCACAACAATGCATGTTCTCCCTGGCATTTTTAGAGCACATCTTTATGCATCAGAAAACCTCAGCCTCGCACAGGGTTTCTTTCTAAAGAGCCACACCATTGGATGAATCTTGCAAAGGGATAAAGTTCATCTGCATACTTGTCAATTAGCTAGCCACAAACTCAGGGGCTTTTTTTTTTTCTTTCCAGAATTTTGCTCCTTCACTGCCACGATACACTCCAAACTTGTGTTTCTGTGATAGAAATGATTAAATCTATGTTGGAGTCAAAGTGGACAGGATCTGTGATAGCTGTTTGTAGGGTATTTTTGGAATGACATTTGATCTTGGAATCAAAGGGCATGGACGTGATGCAGCGATGGCAAAGCATAAACAGATCGTTTCGTTTTCCTTATGGAAAGTGTGACTGTTCAAGTAGATTAGTGAGGTGCAAAGGCATATTGCATCTAGACTTCACCGGGACATTTGTTGAACCCAATATTAATTCCATTTTGGAAAGGTGGGAGTAATTCCAGTGTCTTCAAAGCAAACTAACAATTGAGTTGATTTCAGTCACAAAGCAGGTGTCCCAAGATGTGCACCGAGACTTACCCTGTCTTCGTCTCACTCCTACTGATTTATGGGATGATATTATAAAAATATTGTTAACAAATTTGCAGAAGACAAAAATGTGCAATTATAACCATGTTCCAAAAAGATTTCTGAAAGCTAAAACAGTGATCTAAAGCTAGCATGATCATATTTAACAGCAAAAAAAAAATGTGTCTGATTTCGAGTGAAATCAGGGCTATTTGCTTGGGAAAGAAGATTAATTTAGAAGTAGAGGAAGGCTCATTAAAAAACATTCAGTGGTCTGTTCAGTAGAGGAGTCACCAGAAATACAAGAGACAGAAATGGAGTCAATGATGTAGCATAGAGAGAGACTAATTTGGACTGAATATAAAGAAATTCAAATAGAATTTCCACAAAAAGAGGAGGTTGCTTCAGGATTAGTGATGTTCCAGCAGAATTTGGAGGACACTGGATTCTCTATGTGTGAGGGATGAAAAGGGACAGCCCTTAAATTATGCCTTAGCCCTGAGCATCTATGCTTTCATAGCTGTTGGGCTCAGTTGATTTTGAACTAGTTAAAAGCAGTTCACATTCTGCTTTAAATCCTTCCCTTTTTTTAAAAAAAAGTCCAATGTGAAAAATTCAAAACATGTCTAATTTTAGAAACAGGAGGGGATCACTGTGTTTGACAGTGTTATTAGTCCTGTTCACCTAGCACAGAGATATCTCGTACAAGATTTCACTGTTTTTAAAATAAAAAACATGATGGATTGTTTCCATATGCTCGTACCCCCTCACTATTGAAACTAATATAGAATAAAAAACAGTTACCAAAGGAGAAACTAAGGTCCTTTTCAATATAATTTCCGACTTCAATTGCCATGATCATTTATTCAAGTATGTTTCATTGTTATAAGCTATGATAGCCTACCAAACTTTATCATTCAAAATATCTCTCTGTGATATTTTTGACCAATGTCTGTCTTCCCTCTTTTTTTTTTAAATGTTTTTATTGATTTCAGAGAGGGAGAGAGAGATAGAAACATCGATGATGAAAGATCAGCATCATTGATTGGCTGCCTCCTGCAGGCCCCACACTGGGGATCGAGCCCACAACCCAGGCATGTGCTGTGACCGGGAATTGAACAGTGACCTCCTTTCTCAGAGGTTGACACTCAACCACTGAGCCACACTGGCTGGGCTGTCTTCCCTCTTGTAAGCCATCTGTTTTGATAACGTACCTGTAGCTCTTGGAACAATAGCTTTCCTTTTTTTCTTTTTTTGTTAAATGAATATGTTTTATATAACCTTTTGCATCTGAATTTTGTTTCCCCCATCTCTTTGTCCCCATTACCTAGCATGTGTATAGTAGAACTTTACTTTTTATTGAACTGAGAATAAATGCTATGTTTGCCTGCAGCATTCAAAATATTCACCAAATGCTTTGAAACTGTGTCTTTAAGTCATAAGGATTCCTTAATCCCTGAAATTATTTTTAATGACATGGAATGTGTTTGCCTTTATTGATCTTTCATCTTCATAAATTCTTTTAAACAGTTTTAAAAATATTTTTTAAATATGTGCATTCGCCCAGCTGGTGTTGCCTAATGGTTGAGGGTAGACCTATGGACCAGGAGGTCATAGTTCAATTCCTGGCTGGAGTGTGGGGGGTCATATGCCTGGGTTGCAGGCTCAATCCCCAGTGTGGGGCATGCAGGAGGCAGCTGATCAATGATTTTCTCTCATCGTTGATGTTTCTATCTCTCTCCCTCTCCCTTCCTCTCTGAAATCAATAAAAACATATATTTTAAAAAAATATGTGCATTGTTTCTTTGATCTAAACTCTTTGCACCTGGTAGAACAATCTGATTGCATTTAACATATGATAGAATATATTTTTCAGGATTTCCACATAAATCACTTTATTGATCTGATATTTGTCATACTTTTAAATTCAGTTTCTCTTTTGATACTCCTATGTTTTAAGTCTTTAGAGAAAACGAGTTAATTTGTTTTCACCACTTCAAAATAAGAAATATGTTTGACTCAATATTTTTAATGATTTCCACAGAAAGTTATTCATATTTCAAATACTTCTTACATATTTATGATCATTCAATCCATTGCATTTTTTATACATTGAATTTGAAATAGCCCTTAGTAGAAGAATTCTAAGATGAACTTCAAGATTTCCTGTTTCCTGTATAATCTCCACAATTCTTAGGAAGAAGTAGTCCAGGTGTCCTGGAAGCAAGAAAATATTCATGCTACGAATTATCTATGCTGGACACATGGTAAAAAACTGCAGGCAGCATCTAGTTGCTGAGAGCTGGCCCCAGCCAACAGCTAGCAGGATACTGGGGACCTCAGCCCAAACTTACAAGGAAATGAAGTCTGCCAACAATCAGTGAACTTGAAAGAGAGTCGTGAGCCAAGAGATCTGCAACTCCACTCGCCATCTTGATTTCAGCCCATGAGACTCTGAACAGAGGATCCAGCCACATTGTGTCCAGTTTTATGACCTATGAAACCTCTGAGGTAATTCATTTGTGTTGACTTAAGCCACTCCATTTGTGATATTTAGTTACACAGCAATAGAAAACATAAAAGTCAGTAAATTTGTCATGTGAAGCTTAACACAATTGAGAGTCAAAGAAAAACTTCCCAAAGAGTGTCCTGAAGGAGACATCAGGAATGTACAAGTTTCCGGTTCCGTAGAGATCACGTAATCTAATCCAGCTAATGAAGCTGACAAATTAAATGCCCTTTTCTAATTCATTCATAAACATAATCAAGACTGGACCAAGATCCCATGACTCTAAATCAATGCTTTTCCCACAGTAAACAGCTAATACATTTATTCATGATTAGAAATGGGAAGGTAAGTGATGCCAGTGGGAATTGTGGATATGTCCTTTTATTTTTAACTAGAGGCCTGATGCATGAAATTCGTGCATGGGGGGAGGGTCCCTCAGCCTGGCCTGCAATGATGCCAGCATCCCTCGCCTCGGGCCCCTCTCTTCCCCTCCCTCCGCCTGAGGCTTCTCCCCTCCTCTCCCTCCGCCTGGGCGAGGACGCTGAGCTCACATTGCTGGGAGCCCAGCATCCCTTGCCATGGACTCCAGCCTGAGGCCCCTCCCCTCCCCTCCCTCCACCCAGCCGGGGCGCAGACTCTAGCCCAAGGCTCCTCCCCTCCCCTCTCTTCACCTGGCCAAGCACACATGTTCAGCTTTAGAAGTTATTTACTTACTGATGGTTAATAAATAACTTCTAAAGCTGAATGCGTCACCGAGAGCCCACCATTCCTCACCAGGGACTCCGGCCCCAGGCTCCTCCCCTCCTCTCCATCAGCACGTACGCTGGGCTGGCATCGCACCGAGCCAAGCATCCCTCACTGTGGACTCCGGCCCAATGATGCTGGGCATCTCTGCCCAGCTGGGGCGTGGATGCTGGGCATCCCTGGAGGAGGACTCCGCGTGCCCAGTGTTCCTCGCTACTGACTCCAGCCCAAGGACCCTCCCCTTCCCTCCTTCGGTGTGGACTCCATCCTGAGACCCCTGCCCTCCCCTCCCTCTGCCCGGCCGGGGCGCAGACACTGGACATTCCTTGAGGTGGACTCCGGCCCGAGGCCCCTCCTCTCCCCTCTCTCCATGTAGCTGGGCCAGATGCTAGGCCTTCCTTCCCCTGGCTGCTGGCACCGGTTTTCCTCCGGCACCCAGGACCCAGGCCTTTGGTCCGGCCACAGCAAGGCTTGGCTTCTCTGCTGCAGCCGCAGCGGAGAAGCCAAGACTTTTCAGTCTTCAGTCTTCAGTCTTCATTCCCGCCAGAGCCTTCAGTCTTTGCTCCATGCCTGTGTATGCAAATTAACCGCCATCTTTGTTGGGTTAATTTGCATAGTTGCTCTGATTGTCTGGTGGGCATAGTGGAGTGACACCAATTTGCATGTTTCTCTTTTATTAGTGTAGATATTAGATGTTATGGAATGATTGTAACTTTCATAGATATGATAATGGCATTGTGGCTATGTGGTAAGGTATGCTGAATTATTTAGGGCCGTGGTTGGCAAACTGTGGCTCGCGAGCCACATGGGGCTCTTTGGCCCCTTGAGTGTGGCTCTTCCACAAAATACCATGTGCGGGCATGCACGTACAGTGCAATTGAAACTTCGTGGCCCATGCATAGAAGTCGGAATTTTGTGGAAGAGCCACACTCAAGGGGCCAAAGAGCTGCATGTGGCTCATGAGCCAGTTTGCTGAGCCACAGTTTGCCGACTGCTGATTTAGGGTAATGTCACCATAACGGCAACTTCCTGAGAACATAGCAGAATGACCCACTATTTATTTTTAAAGGAAGATATATAGATTCCACTTTATTATTCCTTCAAATTGTATGTATGTTTGACAAGTTTCAAAAAAATGAGGCTATTACTGTATCAAAGGTACATTGCTGTAATGTCAAAAAAAGTCATAACATGAAGAAACTTAATCTGTTTTTTACATTTGATTTCCAGTTAACACAGATCTTGAAGAGATTTTAAGAAAGTAAAGTAAAACATGCTGTCTGACTCCCCATATTGAAGGAAGGAGCAAGTCTGGTTCTGCCACTAGGATTACTTCTGTCCTTATCTGATTTCAGAACAGATGTCAGAATTCTCAAAAGCATTGGGATATTCTACTGGGCTAAATATTCACCATTATTTTTTCTGAAATAAGGTGATTCTTTAAGTTAAATTGATTGGGATGACATTGGTTAATAAGATTATATAGGTTTCAAGTATATATTTCCATAATACATCATCTGTATATTGCATTGATGTTGCCTATCACACAAGTCAAATCTTCTGTCACCATATATTTGAACCCCTTTACCCTTTTCTATCCCCTGAACCCCCTTCTCTCTGGTAACCACCATACTGTTGTCTGTGTCTCTATTTCCCAGCCCATGTGATATAAGCTTTGTATTCTCTGATTAGCCAGAAAGGTATAAACCATTTGCTCTCAAGTGCCCTTGGTTGGGGAAGATAAGGTCTTGCGATTCACTAGCTGGCTGTAAGTACTTCACATTGGTTGGCCTTGTTTAATTTTCTTGTCTCAGTTTTCCTATTCCACTTGCCCAGGACTTTTCCTATCTTCTTACTATCCTGCCACAGGATCATTAGCCAAGTTAAAAATAAAGTGCTGTGCCCTAGCCAGTTTGGCTTAGTGGGTAGACCACCAGCCTGTGGACTGAAGGACTCTGGGTTCGATTCTGTTCAAGGACACATGCCCGGGTTGCAGTCTTGATCCCCAGTAGGGTGGTTGCAGGAGGCAGCAGATTCCCTCTCATCATGGATGTTTCTATCTCTCTCTCCCTCTTCTTTCCTCTCTGAAATCAATAAAAATATATTTTAAAAAAATATAGTGCTGCTTGATAAATTTGGGAAATCATTTGTTAAAATACAGGGTTCTGATAAACTCTTGATAAATGCACCTTGGTCTATTGATGCTGGTTGAAGTCTTTCCAGTCTTTTTCCCTGAATGGGAAAAACCAAGTTGACATGAAGAAGGTCTTACTACAGAGAGACTGGCATGTCTGCCTCGCGTGTATTGCCTACACACAGAAGGCAGAAGGGGAGGCAATGTGGAACATGTTGTGCCTGAGCTCAGAATGCAAAAGAAAAGTAACGAAAAGTCTGTCTTTGGAATAAGCAACCAAACCCATTAGGAAAATAGAGCTCATTGTGGGAAACCCTCTTACCCATCAGATCAGCCATAACATCTTTTATGGTGGCAAAATTAGGGAGGTACAAACAGGCTCTCTAACATCCTATATAATAAAGAGATAATATGCAAACTGACCATCATGCCCTCACAAGATGGCTGCCTACAACCAGGCCGGCTTGGGGGTTAGTGAGGGATGACCAAACAACTGAACAAGCAGGCTGCATGGGGCGACCAGGCCAGCAGGGGTGTTAGTGAGGGACAACCAAATAACTGAACAAGCAATCTGCGTGGGGTGACCAGGCCAGCAGGGGGGCCATGAGGGGCGACCAGGCTGACAGGGGAAGCAATAGGGGGCAACCAGGCCAGCAGGGAGGGCAGTTAGGGGCAACCAGGCTGGTGGAGGGGGTGCAGTTGGGGGCAACCAGGCCAGCAGGGGTGGCAGTTGGGAGTGATTAGGCTGGCATACACAGGCAGTGAGGGCTGATCAGGTGAGCAATTAGAAACCAGAGGTCCAGGATGGTGAGAGGGATGTCCGACTGCCAGTTTAGACAGGCTCGGGCCTAAACTGGCAGTCAGACATCCTCCGAGGGGTCCCAGATTGGAGAGGGTTCAGGCTGGGCTGAGAAGACCCTTCCCCATGCACAAATTTTGTGCACCGGGCCTCTGGTTCCCTATAACACTGTAACTGGCCAGGGAGGATACAGCTTACTCTTTCTAAATGTTGAAACAGATAGAAGAGGGAAGAAAGGAGTAAACCCCATCCAGACTCATTTTATATTCATATAACTTAAGTACATTGAAAAATATTAGAATCTGAATTTCCCTCTGTTTTTCCTTTGGGGATATATAATTTTCTGAAAGTCTTACCCGTGCCACTGTTCCAGTCTCCTATTTCATGCTTGTCTTAGAGAAGTTGAAGTTTGAGATTGCTTTTTACACCTAAAATTATTTTTTAATTAATGTGGCTCCAATTTCATGTTGTTCTCTTTTTTCCTTTTGTATCATCAAGTAGTGTTCAATAATGCAATGCAGAAAGAAATGTATCGATCAACTGTTACATAACTTCTCCAAAGTTTCTCTGTAATTGTGTTTGCCATGTACATGTTTTGTTTTTTTCTTCCTCCCCAATTTCTTTTGACAGTTTTTTTTTAACATTTGCAGTGGTACATGCTGGTTGGTTTATCCTTTGTATTCAGCTTAAGTAGGGAAAACCATCATTAATGAGTGGAATTTTTTTTTAATTATTTCCCAGTTTTCCTCCTTCTTTACTCCCTTACCTCAGAGGTATCATTTAGGAATTAAATTTTAGGGTTAGGAAGTGCTGGTTTGTGTACCTTCTCAGGCATTCATTTGGTTGAAGAGTGTAAAAAAGAAGCTGCAGTTGCTAGTAACTGTTACCATCAAGCAGTTTTTCTTTACGTTTATTTAATACTAGAGGCCTGGTGCAATACATTCATTTACTCATGGGGGCGTTTCCTCAGCCCACCCTGCACCCTTTAGCAGTCTGGGATCCCTCAGGGGATGTCCGACTGGCAGCCAACCACCACTGCTGCACTCGCAAGCCATCAGCCCAGCTCCTGGCTGAGCATCTACCCCCTGTTGGTCAGTGCACGTCATAGTGACTGGTCATTCTGCCATTCGGTCGATTTGCATATTACCCTTTTATTATATAGGATTCTGAGTTGGGGGGCTTCTCTGATTTCTTACTCCTTAGATTCATCGGGGATTGGACACCCAAATAAAAGTCTACATCTGTATAGACATGTAACTAGTTCTCCTTGCTCATGTTTTTTCAGTCAGTACAGTTTCCCATCTACCCAGATTTTTACTTATGGGGAGAAAATCAGCTTAAACAGAATAATATGACTTGCCTAGGAAGTCTATAAATTAAACATCTACCTGCCCCTGCCATTTCTTTGTGATAGAGTGAGTCCCTCAGGATGCTTTTCTCCTTCCTCCCAGGACCTGTTCACTCCCCAGCCTCATCTCCCGACTAGGAGTTGCTAGTGGGCCCCCTTCACAACTCCTTGTCTTATGTGTTACACCTATAGATATAGTTTTCCCCACTGGGGATAAGTCTATGCTAATCAGAGTCTCTCAGTTTGGTCCAAAATTTTTTTTTTTTTTTGTAACTGACAGATGATAATTCCCAAGCATAGTGGTAGTTTTTATTTCTAATTTTTATTCATTTCAGTAAGTTTTAGGCAGAGAGGCTATGAAAACAAGAATTTATTCTGCCATTTTTCATGGCACTCTCTGCATTAAATTTTTATTTTTGTAAAGCATTAGAGAAATGTGCTCACACTGAGTAAGTTGGCTATGACAGCAAAGTGCTCTTGATCTTGGCTACATGCCGAGGGTGAGCATATTCATGTCTTCTCTAGCTGAAGGCAGTGGCAGCTTGGAGCTGCACCAGCAAATTCTATGCCTCCACCTGCTTCGCAGCACAGTCACTTCTGCCCCCGATTGCTAAATGCAGTTGGCTTAGAAAGGGCTTTCCTTGAAGTACATTTTGTAATGTTAAAACTTTGTTCTTTATAGTTGAGGGGAAGTTTGCAGCACTCTACGTGCACGCTCGAAATGCACAGGCTCCCAGAAATCACAGGTGCAAATACAGATGGGGTTAACTCACAAGGCAGATAAACTGTCTTACAGGCAGCTTATTTCGTGGGAGTCTTAGGAACCAAAGCAAAGCCATTGCTTTGTTGACCTTTCAGATCCAAGATCAATTTTTGTAATAAAGGGCAGACTTTTGTACAATCTCTGAAAAGTCACTGAAAACCCTTATCAACTGAGACACCAGATTACATGCCCCAGACACCCTCAGAGGAATAAAGTTTATTAGTTGACATGAAAACACCAACAGCAATATTTGCTTCCTTCCCAGTGGCAGCAACCTTCAGAAGGTTTTAAGCTCTTCACACATCACCACACCCAGGAAACTTAAGGAGTGAAGAATAGATGGAATTATCATCCCCTAATTACTGAGGGGATTACTTAGATTAAAAATAAATAAATGAAGGCAGGAGAGGGTTGGGGAGAGAGATCAACCAATGAACTCATATGCATATATGCATAACCCATGGACACAGACAATAGGTTGGTGAAGGCCTGTGGTGGGAGGCAGGGCGGGCTGTGAGAGATCAATGGGGGAGAGAGGGGACATATGTAATACTTTCAATAATAAAGATTTAATAAAAGAAGAAAAATAAATGAATGTCTTGCTCAGGTTTACTCAGCTGGTGGGTGAGTGATTAAAAATTTAAATTCTAAAATTCTAATTCTAGAGATGTACCATAACTGGTATACTATACCATTTCTTCTGTGTATGTGTATTAAAAAAAAGTTTTTAAAATGGTTTGAAGTACTTAATTTTTATCGATGGTATTAGTACCTCACTGTGCCTTTTGTTTTCTTTTGAAAGTGAAAAAAATATACAATAAAATGTTCGTATATTTGCACAAATACTTCTGTAAAAAGAAAAGAATATTACAAATGTCAAATCACAATCAGGCATGAGGCTTTACCATGCAATGTGTGCCTATTTAGTTTGCCTACTTAAGTCATAATTAATATAGTTTAGGGATGTCACTTAGAAGTGTTTGAGGCAAAGATGACTAATTATACTTCATAAATATGTGTCTCTACTGGAAGTTTGCACACTTAGCAGATTAATAGGAAAGAAAGTGTATGCAGTTTATATATATATATTTAGATTATTTTTATAATAAGGTGGGAAACATTAATATTTCAACCAGCAGAATCATTCTAAATAGATTTCTCTATAGGTGTTCTTGAATATATTTATATAATATGTTTTTATTTTTAATATCAAAGCATGTTTTTTTTGTTTTGCTTTTTTATATATTTCTTCATTGATTTCAGAGAGGAAGGGAAAGGGAGAGAGAGATAGAAACATCAATGATGAGAGAGAATCATTGATCGGCTGCCTCCTGCACTCCCAGCACTGGGGATTGAGCCTGCAACCTGGGCATGTGCCCTTGGCCGGAATCGAACCTGGGACCCTTCAGTCCGCAGGCTGACACTCTATCCACTGAGCCAAACCAGCTAGGCTCAAAGAATGTTTTGAAGTTAAGAAAATCATCCCCTAATTCCATCAGCGCCCTTCCCACTTCTCAGTATTATAATTACGTAACACAGGACCTGTTTGGCTGTGCATGGTTGCATGCAGCTCTACAGGTGGTTCATGTACTGGGGCTAGTTCTTGGCAATGGGACCTATCATTGATCATCATGTGTTGCTTCTCTCCTACCTCTGAAAGGACAATTCTGAGTTTTATGTTTTCCCAGAGGCTCTCCAGTATGATTGGAGGCCCAGGTGTTCATAGTTGTAACCTGATAATAGTCAGGTTAATAATAACACACACATTATCCTCGTGAAGATACCCTTCAGATCTATTTCCAATGAAAAATATTTTTCCCAAAACGAGAATACTCAATACAATTAAAAAGAACAAACCTGCTGCATTAAGAAAACCTGAATGAAATTTACAGAAGTAACATTCAGTTAAATAATTAGTACAGAAAAAGTACATTTATATGAAGTTTGAAAACTAATCTTTGGTAATGAAAATCAGAAAAATGCTTAACTCCGAGGACTTGTTACTGATTAGTAAAGGGGAGCCATTGGTGTGTTGGAAATGTTCTTTTTCTTTTTTTAAAATGTTATGTATTGATTGATTTTTAGAGAGGGAGGAGTGAGAGAGAGAGATCCATTTGTTGCCCCACTTATTTATGCATTCATTGGTTGCTTCTTGTTGCTTCTTGTATTTGCCCTGAACAGAAATGAAACCCACAGCCTTGGCATATCAGGACATTGGTCTAACCAACTGAGCTACCAGCCCGGGGCCGAAATGTTCTTGATCTTAATTTGTGGAGTGGTTACATGCATGAGCACATGCACAAAGCTCATCAGCTTGTAAGCTGAAAATGTGTGCATTTTTATGCATGCCTATTAAACTTAAGTGTAGAAGTAAAATCAATAAAAACAACATAAGTAAAAACACCATACAATTAGCTTTCCTTACCCCAGTTACTTTTTGTGACATTTGTTTTGATTATTTTATAATTTCCTTAGGACTAATTTCTGGGATAAGGGCAATAATTATGTTTGTAGTTTCTCACACATTTTTCACATTTTTTCTAACTAGAAGAAAATGTTCTAATTTAAATTGCTACCAGTGATGCCTAAATACCTGTTTTTCTAGACCTCTGCCAACAAATATTATTAAATTGTTTTCCCCTAATCTAAAACTTATATATTCTATTTCTTTTAGAAATTAAGTGCATTCAATTTGGATATAGAATTTATGTTTATTGTTATATAGGGTTTTCCAGTCATGGGAAAGTTTTAATGGGAAATACTTATGCAGTAGTGTTGGGAGCAATGTTCAATTCACCCATGTTCTGAATATATTTTAAAAAATGTGATACAAGTGACATAGAGGTAAATGTTCCTTTTTAGTGGTGGGAGAGAGATGTGCCCTTTTGTAGTTTTTTAAAAAATATTTTTATGGATTTTTAGAGAGGAAGAGTGAGGGGGAGAGAAATAGAAGCAACAATGGTGAGAGAGAATCATTGATCTGCTGCCTCCTGCATGTCCCACACTGGGGATCATGGAGCCCACAACCTGGGCATATGCCCTGACCGGGAATGGAACTGTGACCTCCTGGTTGATAGGTCAGTGCTCAATCACTGGGCCATGCTGGCTGGGCTGTAGTTTTTCTCTTTTTGAGGAAAAAGGATGATTGACTGATTTTCATAGAGCTCTTGGGAGATGTGCTTATGGCTTTGTGCATCACACAAGCATATTGTTCATGGAAAGAATGGTTTCTGCCAACACAATCATGTGCTTGTGGACTCTACTGAATCCTTTGTTCCCATTTTAAGTAAGTCACTCAAACTTTGACATTAGACTAGTAAAAAGGAAAGCAATTTAGACATGATTTAATGTTGCTCATAAGCAATAAAAGTCCATGTTGTAATAAAAAAGCATCCTCATCCTCTAACTGCATATTAATGTATAGTTATTATTACCAGTTCTGTGCCTAAGATTTGAAAACCTAAAATCCATGAATAACAGTTGGAAAACATTGGGGATGATGCTAAAACTATTTTTAAATATCATTCTATCTGGGAACTACAGACAGGGATTTCTAGCATGAGCACAATAGCTGTTCTAAATCGTCTACTCTGATGAGGTTTGCTATTTGTTATGGAAGCCACTTTCCTGTATTTATCACTGCCTCTGCCGTGACATGTAAAGAGGGAATGTAGTCAAAAGAATCAATAGAATAAGTTATCACATTTTAATTAGTCCTTATTTACTTCCTGAGGGAAATGATTAAAATTTATTGACAAAGACTCAGAGTAATTAGATGCTGTTAAGAAAACATCAGAGACGACTTCGAAATAATGATCATGCATCAGTAAACCACAAAAGAGGTAAAAGAGTCTGTGTGCTCTACATATACATATAGGCTAAATCCATATTTTCTAGGTATTAGAGAAACAGCTCACTTTCTTTTTCTTTTTCCTCTTTTGTTTCCCTCCTCTTTAATGTTTACAGACATTTTCTAGCATTTATTTAATCTTTTCTCCCACCTAGACTAAATTGTAGAAAAGAAGAATTGTGTTGATCTGTTTCCTCTTTCTATTTTCAGTCCCTAATATGGATGGTGATTCACAGAAGTTAGGCAATATTTGTGGAAGGAAGGAAGGAAGGGAGGGAGGGAGAGATGGAGGAGAGAGAGAAAAAGAGTGGGGGAGACAAGGGGGAGGGGGGAGGGAGGGGAAGAAGAATGAAAGAAGGGAAGTAGCAAAGGAGAAAGGAACTTCTATTTGCACATTTATATTTGCTATTAATAAAAGAAGATTGAGCCTGTGTAATCCAGGACAAAATACCTTGCCCAACATAAACTGAGATTAGGTTTATGTGTGGGAATGAGGTAAGAGTAATCTTTTCTGTCTTTGATAGGTCTAAGGTTGTGATTTCAGAGACAAAACATAAAACATAAATGTTTATTTGTATTAATTGGTGATGGAAATGTTTTTCTTGAAATATGCAATAAAATTACCCTGATTTCATAATTTTATCTTTAAAAAATTTTATTTGGCAATTCTTCTTTTACTGTCTGAGGACACCCAAGACAAGCTATCTCTTGGATAGCTCAGTGTCGGCTAAAATCTCCTCTGGTGCCTTTTCTAAATTGCAGAGGCTGGAAAATTTACAACTACAGCTGTTTCCCAGAACATCGGCTTTGGGATAGGATCCCAATGTCTTGGGCAGGATCTGAATTGGGAACTGAGTTTAGTGGACATAGAGGCAACAGAACTAGGGCATCTTGAAGGTGCAGAGGACTGTGGGTCAAAGTATGTGGGGTGACATCTGATTATCAGTTCACTGTTACAGTCCTAGAAACTGGCATCAGCTCTGGGATCAATAACCTCCCGTTGTGGCTGAGATAACAGTTTCCTACCTGACTCTCTTCTGAAATAAGACTTGAAAGTTGAGCCTGGAACCTTCTGATTCAGCCCTACCAACACATTTTAAATACTAGGTTACCTGAACTAAATCCATTTGTACTAAAAAATATGTATTTATCCAATCTTAGAAAATCTTCAATTCTTGGAATCTAAGTGATTCACAGAATCAAGTATAAAATTGCAATTGATAAGTTATGAGGGAAAATTACTTTGCTATGAGAATGTTTAATAAAATGATTTGACTACTTGAGGATCAAAAAATATTACCTTCAGAAAAAGATTATGAAGCTGATATGTAAAAAAAATTGGATTTAATTAAAAAACATGAGGGCAGGGGCAGAGGGAATGCCAGGCAGAGGTAACATGTGCCCACGCGCCATGGCAACAAGAATGTGGCAGGGTCCAGGAGGTGAAGTTAAATCATTGTAGAGCACAGAAAACAAGGGACCTGGATGTAGCTGAGACTGGAGAGATGAGACTAGGTCAAGTCTGGTTGATTTGAGGCCACAGTTGGCCTTGCTAATAATTTGTGCCCCGATTCTAAGAGCAATAGAGAACAGAAATATTAAGAAAGGCATCTCTCTGTTTCTGTGTCTTATAATATAAAGAAGAATTGAGTAGCAATTTTAATAGCTGGTTCACAATTGTGTTTTTTTAAAAAATATATGTTATTGATTTTTTTACAGAGAGGAAGGGAGAGGGATAGAGAGTTAGAAACATCGATGAGAGAGAAACATTGATCAGCTGCCTCCTGCACACTCCCCACTGGGGATGTGCCCGCAACCAAGGTACATGCCCTTGACCAGAATCAAACCTGGGACCCTTGAGTCCGCAGGCCCATGCTTTATCCACTGAGCCAAACCGGTTAGGGCTGGTTCACAATTGTTTTCTTCTAAATCCTGTCTTTTCTTGCTTACTAAGGACTTTGTTTTAGTATTTTTTTCCTACCTTCTCTCTTCTCTTCCTCTCTTGTTAGTATTAGGTCAGTACACATATATGATGGCACTTTTCCCAATTAAACAAAGAAAATATTTCAATCAACGCATATCACCTTCCAGCCACTGCTGGAGCACATTTTTCTATTCTTCTTTATAGTAAAACTCTTCAAGAGTATTACTTTCTCACCCCTTAATATTCATCCCTAAACATTAAGGTGCCCTGAGAGTCCAGGTCTTAAACCTTTTCTATTCCAGCTACATTTCCTAACTAGGTGATTTCTTCAGCCTCTTAGCTTTAATTATCGTCTATACTCTTAGCATTCCCAAATGTGACTTTTCAGCTCATATTTCTTTCCTAGGCTCCTACATGACATTTCCACATGGATGTGTACTAGAAATCTAAAGTTAGCATGGCCAAATTATGAGCTCCTCATTTTGTGCTATCCACCCTCCCCAAATGTATTCTTCTTTCTTCATGTTAAGAAACACATGTCTAACTTTCTATTTGTTTAACAAAAGATCTTGGAACAATTTTCACATCCAGTTTGTCTCTGGATGACTTTGAGAAAAAGAGTAATAAATTCTGTTGGATTCAGTTTTAAAATATATCCCAAATTTGACCCCTGCTCACCTCCCTCATTATTCCTCATTGAACCATTGCCTCTTGTCTGGATTAATGAGAAAGCCTTCTGGCTGGCCTACCTGATTTCATCTTTAATACCCTAGAACTAATTCTCAACAAGCTGCCTGATTGATCCTTTTGCAATAAATTGCAAAGATGTCATTCCCTTGCTCAGAACCCACCAATGGGTTTACATCTTTTTTAGACTAAAAGCTGAAACCTTAACAGTAAACTGTAGTCTGACAAAATTCTGTCTTCATGACTTATTACTTCACCTTCTTCAAGTCATTTGTTCCAATACTATCTTCTCAAAGAGGCCTTCCCTGACCACCCTATTTAGGATTGTAATGTCTCCTACATCAAAAGATAATATGAACAGAAAAATTCCAGCTTTCTTATCCTCCTTTCTTTATAATCATTACCTTCTGACATCCGAGGTTTTACTTATAATTGTAACGTAAGCTCCATGAAGATAGGGAATTTGTTCTACTTGGTGCACTGCTGTATCCCCAGTGTCATTACCTGTCTGGCATGAAAACTGTCTGTCTTCCCCCTCCTCTCCTAACTAAACTTTACGTATCTCAAAAGGATACTATTCTTTATACTCCCTCTGATCTACCATACTTATAATCCTTTGCCATATTCACTTTCTTTTTTCACATCTATTCATCCTGTTCAGCTTTTACTTCATTCTCTATCCAGCCTTAACTCTATAATCCATCTACTCTAAACCTTCCTAAGGTCCCAAATCAGAGGGAATTTGAGTTAATCAAAAGAGAGATTATCCTGGATAGCCTGACCAAATCAGTTGTGTCTGTTAAAAGAAGCTTCAGGTATTTCTTGAGAATCATGAATGATTCCATGATAAAATGGAAGAGAATAAATGTTAGAAAAATTAAACATGTTCTGATTTGATATCATTTTACATCGATTCTACACTCTCTGGGGCTTGCCAGGGCATTTTAAGGTATTTGCAAGTACAGCAAAGGTGCTTAATACGAAGTCTTTAGAAATGCAAACGGTATATCCCCCTGTCCCCACACCACACTTTCTATAAAGCAAAGGTTTTCAGGCAGAATAATCTGCCTCATTCATTCCACAAAACCAGCAAAGTGATACAAGATTCTTGAAGCTTTTATCTCTAGTATGTATACGAACAACAAAAAGCAAACAATTGTCATTCCCAGAACACATCAAAAGCTATTTGTATCAAAGTTTTCAGAAATTAGTTGCTGTTGATGAAGTACTAATTAGTTTTCATGAGACCAGCATCAACAGTAGGAATTATTAAACTGTGAAAGAAAATGGGACAAATGAGTTGATTCAATATCAAGATAGAGCAAAATGTGAAGAAAAAAAATAAATTCAAAGTGGACAAATCCTTGAAGTGATGTACTTTCATTATTCAAGCTATCATTTCATCTTTTGTTTTGCTTATTTCACACTTTGATTGCTCTTTGAATTATATAATAAAAATAATAAAAATTAAAAATAACATGCATATGTTCTTTTTTCTTTTAATTTTCCTACACAGAAGGCAATTTACACCAATATAAAGTAGTGATTAGAAATTAGCTTTGGAGTAGAATTAGGCAGAAATAGATAAAAGAATATGATTTTGTGCTAGTTTGAGGAAAGAACTAGGGAATATTTAAATGATTTCTGACCAATTCGATCTATCTGCCTGCCTGCCTATCTATCTATCTATCTATCTATCTATCTATCTATCTATCTTTTTTTTATTTTTTATTAAATCTTTATTGTTCAGATTACATTTGTTCCTCTTTTTTTCCCCCCATAACTCCCCTCCTCC
>NW_005353916.1:1982187-1989468 GCF_000412655.1 Myotis brandtii
CCGCGCCCTCAGCCACCAGCCGGCTCCACGCGCACCTCCGTACCTTTGTATTTTCCACACTGCGCCTCCTCTGAGCCTCGGTATGCTGTTCTCTTTCCTTCTAGTTGAAGAATCTCTCCTCAGCCAGCCTTCCTGTGGTTCTGGGTGATGTCCGTTCCATCTTTTAGTTGTATTTTTGAAGTGGTTGTTTGCGGCAGCAATCTCCGGTGTTTACCTATGCCGCCATCTTGGTTTCTCTCCATCTATCTATCTATCTATCTATCTTACCTATCTATCCTCAGAGGCAATGCTAAGTATTTTGTGTATTATTTTATTTTCCTGAGCCAAAATAAAGACCATATTTCCCCAGACCTCTTCATCCAGGTGAATCTTATAAGTATTTCTAGTCAATACGATTTGGTTAGTATTATGTATACTACTTCCAATTCTTTCTCTTAAACCTCCACACATTTCTCTACCCATCTTTTTCTCTTCCCATGGGCTGATCAGTTACAAAGAATCCAGCTCAGGAGTCTGATTACCTAATGGACATTAGTAGGACAAGATGAAAGAGCACAGATCCCTGAAATTGAAGGAGAGCCATCCAGGAGAATCATCAATAAGTGACATGACAGTGGACTTTGTGTTGGTTGAGAAAAACTTGTGTTTATATGTATATATGTGCATCTGTGTACATCTATACATATACTAGAGGCCTGGTGCACAAATTCGTGCACAGGTGGGGTCCGGCCAGCCCACCTTGATCAGGCCAGTTGGCCAGCCGCAGTGCATGTCATAGCAACCGGTTGTTCCAGTCACTTGGCTTTTATATATAGAGATATGTATGTGTATATATACACACCTTTATTTATGACAAGTCACTGAGATTTGGGGGAGGCATTAATTTTGGTGAGCAATACAGAAATGCAAAAAAAAAAAAACACTGATGTCAGATTCTGGATAAGTTACAATTCATTCAACAGTAAGTAGAAATGTATTATTAAAACTATTACCTGTAGTAATGTGGGAGGCTGATTATAAGGACCTGATCTGTTAACTCTAGGTAAGAAAGAAACAGAATGTATATATTGATTATTACTGGTTACATTTGACAAGTTAATAAAGGCAATAGTTGAGCTTGGGAAAGAATTAGTTAGTCTACAAGCAGATATAAAAGTGCACAGAGAAGAGTACCAACATTTTGAGCTTCCTAGGGTTGGAAAAATCAACATCTTCCAAACCCTAAATATTAAGAAATGCAGTCTTAGAACAATAGCTAGGTAAAACATCTCATTTGACTAAAGTAAAAGTGATTCAGGGAAAATATCCAGTTAAAAGTGTGGTCTTTCCAATTGGTATTCCAAATAATTTAAAGGTAGCTGCTATTAATTTCAAAGAGAGGGAATGAAATTAGGAAGCAAAAGAGATCAGGATTGGTGGTCTGGAAATACTGAGAGTGTTAAAGAAAGATATTCTCAACTTCTGATGATTCTACCTTTAAACTCACTTTTTACTGAGTTACTTTTCCTTTTCTCAGAGAAAGAGGGCCTTTGTACCTTGCCACTAAATTCAACCTCTTTCCCTGGTTCTTGTACTATTTTCTAACGAAAATTGCTCTTGCCTTTTCTTTTTTTTTTCTATCCGTTGTCTCTTTTCTCTCCAACATCCTTGCAGTGATTTTTAGGGTTGCTTTTAAATATTCCCAGCTCTCCATCCTCAGGTTAAATAATAAGATTATACTTCGTGGCCATTGGTGATCTGATGGGGCCAGGTGACTAGTTATACTAGTTATAAGCAGAAGGTACATAAGACATTGCCTGCTGCTAATTTATTGCCAGAGCTCTATCTGTTTCTTTGATACGCAGGTAGAAATGTTTGAGAAGGTTGTTGCTACATCAGCGTGATTCCCAGAGGCCAACATGATGACCATGTAGTGTGAACAAGAAACATCCTTGTGGTTCTGAGCCTCTGAGAACTTGAGGTTGTATTACTGGTTGTATTATTACAGCACAGCCTAGCCAAGCCCAGTACAGTTTTTAAACAACCTTCCCTCGGCCTCTACCCTCTTCAAGCTACCACTCCATTTCCTTTGGTTTTCTCTTTCAAATCGAAAACTAGTTAGACCCCTTTCTTCACTCTCATTCACTTCTTACTTTGTTACTCTGATAATTTTTCTTACCCTTTTGTTGAAACTACTCAAGAGTTATGTTGTCAGGCATGAGAGAGGTTTTTCTGTGAGGAATGGACCTTGAGGTCAGGACTTAATTAACTGCTTTTCAATATACTGGAGAGGCTTCAAAATTTCTACTTCCGCAAATTTTTGGGTCTGCTTTTTTGTAATCCTTAAGCTTATCTCAGTGTCTAGTAGGGTAGGTTTTCCTCCAGTAAACACAGTTTTGAAAACAAAATGTAAATCCAATTAAATAACAACCAAAGGATATGAATCCTCCCACATCAGGAACTAAGAGCCCTAAAACCCCAGGTTTCTGTCAAATATTCTATCTTTCATTGTATCCCCATATAAATCTAGATGGCAGAAGCTCTATTTAAATCAGATATTCAAATGGAAGGGTGTTCACCTGTCCCACACATGCAAAGCAGTGTATTTGGCTTAGTTCAGATAGCAAAATATTTCATAACTAGATGGTGCTAGCTTAGCTCCCATAGGATATTCTTTATTGGAAACTATACAGGAAACACAAATCAAGAAAATCAAGTGAGAGAAAACATTGTGGAAAGAATTAAGGAGGACACTATATAGAAAAGGAAATAAATTAAATAGAATAGAATGGTAACTGATTATCTCCAAAGTATGGGAAATTTTAATTTTTTAAATTTCTACTGCTATGATTTTCAAAAATGAAATTGGTTTAGGGAGAAGTATGTTTGAACACTTAGTCCTCAAGTGTTAACTTGATTTTTATTGTAAATTTACTTTGATTCATTAGTGCGGGGAGTATCAAAAGTAAATGAAATGAAACATATTTTGTGGGATCAATTTCTGTTTGAAGCATTAAATGTCACTTAGTATGGGACAAATGAATCAAAACTGGTGGAAGTAAAAAATAAAATCAAAATGATGAATGAGGGAAGTAGACAGGCAAATGGTAAAGTCTTAGTTGCAGGAATCAGAAAACAGAATATGACATATAATCAAAGATGAGAAATGATCTGAGACAGCTACACTGCTGATTCAATGTTCACTGGTTAGTTGCGAAATGGAAAAGAAAGTTGATCTGGTTGGTGTGTTGGCTGTGTGTATTTTTTTCTTTAATGTTTTTATTCAAATTTGATAAATTTAGTAAGCATGACTAACAGATACTTTTATCAAGGAATACAAAACAGAAATTTAAATAAAATTGAAGTATAGGCACAAGATGCAGGTGAAAGAAATCCAGACTATAATTTTCAGACAGTTCCATATGGCTGTTTTGTATTCTGCAATATTGGAGGGAAAAGAAAAGAAAAACAAAGCAAATTGCTTATTTTGTTTCTTTTTCACTGATGTTAGATTTGAAGGTTATTAGATTTGAGGCTATTCTGGATTTGAAAGTCAGTTTGAAGAGAAATGGTCATGTCTTACTATAGATTTCAGTGTAGAGGCCGAATGACACTTTCATATGTGATATGTTTACTGCAGAAAATAATGAATTCGTTGTTTCTTGTGTCTCCTTTAAGTTTAGAGCAAATTTACAATTCAGTCTCAACACTCAAATTTGCAAAGATATAATTGTATTCATTTCTCTGTTAGTATTATGCACTAGCTCTTGAGCCCCAGATCCTGCCCCAGAGCAAAATTTAATTAAATTTCCTTATTTAATAACTTGGTTACTTCCAGGTTAACTCAGACCCTCTGGGGGCAAATAACATTTTAGATTATTTCCCCCCAATTCTTCCTCCTCGTGGCCCTCAGTGGAATCTGTGTTAAGCAGAAGCTTATATAACATCATGGCGACTGGGCAATGCCTTCTGGTTCCACATGTTCTTTTTTGGGCTATTTTACGGTTAGTGTTGTGGGGACACTTTCTGCCTAGTTTTGCCTCTCTTCCCACTCCTGTATGTCCATCCATCACTGTCGTAACTTATTATTACCTTCTCAGCAAGGGTAATTCATGGTGGTTGTCCCTGGGAGCTTGGCCATTTCTGCATGCATCTCTTGCACCTGACTGTGCCTCTTCTCTGACGTACAGCACTGATACAAGCCCCTGAGATGAGACTCAATTCCCAAGATATCTCTAGTCTAGCCAGCTCGTGTCCTTAGCTAAATGGATCTACCCCTCCCCTCACCCCCAATCCACTCATCCATGGACAGTTGATAGCCAGCATTGTCAGATATTTTCAAAATCCTCCGCTAGAGGATGTGGGAACTTTTGGATATCCTTCACACAATCTAGAACTCAGGATGAGTTTCAGGATAAAGGGGGAGTGGATGCTGTATCAGCCGTTCTCATGACCTACCTTACCATAACTCCTCCTCCATTTTAGCCATATAAACATGGTCAAGCACCCATTGCGAGTCTACATATATACAGAGTTCCAGGAAAAATGAGGCCTAGTTCCTCTTCTCTGTAAATCCCTAACCCTATCAAGTCAGTTTCTATATGCGAGGACCTCATCCTAAAAAGGTAAATACTGAATGTGAGCCAAAGATAAGACTGTATCAAGGCAATATTGGTTTAATTCTCATTCTTCTTTCTCAAATTTTTTTTCTATCCCTCAATCATTTTTTTAATTATTTTTTTTTCCTCTTGGAAGCAGGAAAACTGATCTCATGCCTGCTCTTTTGTTCTTTATTGTTTGTTAATAACCTCACACCCAGAAATTCAGGTTCTGTCTCATGAACTGCCTGGAGTCAAGCCAAGCCAGACCAAGCCCTTTTTGAAATTCAAAACAAACTGTTCTTTCTCTCAAGCGCCTAGTTATTGCACATCAAACGTTCTTTGCTTTTGGTCTGTTGTGTCTGATGTGAGGTGAAAATCTATTCAACAACTCAACAGATACCTTTGTTCTGGTCTATAACCAGCTTCTTCTTGAAACAATGAATATCTGTGATTGAATGGATTGAGAATGTTAGACAAAGCAGACACAACTCTGGCTATGGGAATCAAAAATTAGTGGTTAATATTTCAAAATTTCCTCCAGACACAGATATGCTAATTAAAATAACCAAAAACAAAAACAAAAACTGCTTTATTTTAATGGGGGCTTTTGCTTGTTCCTGGTGTATAATTAAATAGAGGTGTGCTGTTTCTACCAGTATTTTCACCTCCTTATTTTGGCTTTGCCATCACACAAATAAATAAAGCAAAATTTCTTCTCTCACAAACAGTATAAAATTACATTGCAATGCCAAGAGAGAACTTCCTTCTCAACTCTATTTTCTGGACTCCATGCAGCTGAAAACTGTAAATATTAAATATCTTGGAAGAAGGGCTGGGGAAGGAAATGTCAAACTGTCTTCTTATTGGATAGTCCAGTTGGTACAAATCTAACACATATAGACCAAACTTACTACAGGGTGGAGTTTATGGTATGTAGTATAAGTCCTCATATTTGTTTCATAGAAAGGATAAAAGAATCAAGGCTCTCTTTAGGTTCTGACTTCTAATAGGCAGAGAGAGTCGGGGGAAGAGCCCATGTAGAAGCTTGGGGACCCAAAAAGGAACGAAGAACAATAAAAAAGTTAAATGTATGGGTAAATATAAACTAACTTTGACTATTAATGCAATAATAAACAATGTGTTCTGAATATTAAAAGTATAGAATTAAGGCATATGACAAAAATAACATATACTAGTAAGTCAGGAAAGAGAAAAATGGAGTTGAAATAACCTAAAATCCTTTCTTGATTAATAAAGCAAGAATGCATGTTATGAATTCTAGGATAATCAATAAAATAACAGTAAAAAGTATATAAGTGCCATACCAATAGAAAAGATGCTATAAAAAATAATCAGTGACAAAGAAGGCAAGAAAAATAATTGGTGCAAATATAGAGCAGTAGTAAAATTAAACTCAACTGTATCCTAGTTGACAATTATTTGAATAGATTAGTCACTTTAATTAAAAACAAAAGTTGTTAAGCTGGAATAAAAATAAACAACTATATGCTCTTAGAAAGTCATATTCAAATACAAGGTGCCTTTAGGTAAAAAGGTTAGGCAAATGAAAAGGATAAAAGATGGTCTATGCAAACCCTAACCACAGAAAACTATAGCCACATTAATGTCAAAGATACTGACTTTAAGGGACACTGCATAATAAAGACTGAATTTACCAAGAAGATATAACACTTCTAAATACAAATATGTTATCTTATATGTATAAAATAAAAATAAAGCAAACATTAAAGAACTAAAATATCCACAATTATTGGGAAAATTTTAACACATCTCTCTTCATAACTCAGAAAGATTCGAAGAAATATCAGTAAAGATACTAGAGAATCTGAACATAAAATTATCTATCTTTTTTAAAAAAAGAAAATATATGAAACACTGAAAAATTAAGAATATATATTGTTTTCATGTCTATATGAAATATTTGGTAGAAACTTAAAAATATTGGGCCATAAGGAAGTTTCAACAAACTTCTGATAATTTAAAGCATGAAGTATGATCTCTGGACATAGTGTTAATTAAACTTAAAAGTATTTAGCATAAATTCCATAATCACAGTAGAATTAAGCTGGAAATCAAGTTTGAAAACAAAACCAAATATCACTAAACATTTTTTTCACTCCTTACTCAGGTCTTTGTGTCAATTCATTAATATTTAAAAATATTTTTCATATTGAGAGAAGACCACGTTGGGGACACAGCGAGATGGTGGCCATCTGCAGCCAGATGGAGAGACCTCAGAAGAAACTCCTTAATCTTGGACTTGTGGCCTCCAGAATAGAGAGGAAATAAATTCATGTTGTTTAAGTCACCAACTTGTGGTATTTTATAATGGCAGCCCTAACAAATTAATATAGATTATATGAGTTCTATAGATAAGATATATAATGATAGAAGTCAGACCAAACTAATCCGAAGTTTTAGAAGTCAACCTAGTGGTTATCTCTGGGGAAAAGAGAGTGTGGTGGCTGGGAAGAAGCACAAGAGAGGTTTCTAAACAACATGGATATTCCATTTGGAATAATTCATTCAGCCATATGTATATTTTGTGTATTTTTCTGTCTATATGTTATATATTAATAGAAATTTATCTACCATCTATCTATCCTTTTCATAGAAAAGGAAATATAATAAAAAGCTTAAGAGCACTGGTTCTGCAGTTAGGATCTATTCCAGGAATATT
>NW_005353916.1:1989576-2030222 GCF_000412655.1 Myotis brandtii
GAAATAACACGCTTAGTAAGTTCATAACATTTGGAAAAGAGAAGTGTAACTGGGTATCTGATCTTCTACATATTAAAATATATTTAATAGATATATTACATAGCCACTTGAGCACATAAACAGATGTTTTGATCAATGATAATTTTCCAGATAAAATTCTAGTGTTTAAAAAAATTTAATAAATTACGTATGTGCAAGAATTACTAATTGATAGGGAATGGGCATGTGATAAATAGCACTAAATTAACCCATTATTAATAAATAATTTATATCCCAACTTCACAGCATACATTTAAACAAATAGCAGGTAAATTACCTTAAATAAATTTAGAGCTTAAAATATTGAAGGCGGAGGTTGGTAGGAAGAGATCAACCAAAGAACTTGCATGCAAACTTAGTATTAACCCACCTGCCGTATTCACCAGACCTTGCTCCTTCAGATTACCACTTGTTCCGATCGATGGCACACGCACTTTCTGAGCAGCACTTCAAAACGTACAAAGAAGTGGAAATTATCATGTTTTTTTTGGATTACAAAATCCGCATTAGTAACCAGTTAATATTTAATCCGTATTATTAACCGGTTAATGGTTAATCCACATTTTCAACCGGTTAATAATTAATCCTCATTATTAACCATAATGTGGATTTTGTAATCAAAGAAAACACGATAATTCCAAGAGAAACATCAAAAATGCTTTATTCAAAGTAATGTCCATCGCTAGCTACCCATTTCCCCCATCTTTCAGGTAATTCGTGGATACCATCCCCGTAGAACTTTTCTTGTTTTGAGGCCGACCATTCAGAGACCCAATTTCCCACTTCTTCGTATGTTTTGAATTGCTGCTCAGAAAGTGCATGTGCCATCGATCGGAACAAGTGGTCATCTGAAGGAGCAATACAACAAAATAGCATACATATCAAATCACATATATATATCAACATATGTGTAACTTCATCTATTGAAAAAAATCCGCATGATTAACCAGTACAACCTAGTATATGCATAACCCATGAATATAGACAATATGGTGGTGAAGGCCTGGGGCTGGGGGTAGGGGCAGGTAGAAGAGGTAATTGGAGGGAAAAAGAGACATATGTAATACTTTCAACAATATTTAAAAAAAAATTTAAATATTTTTAAAAACCTGACTTATGTTCATGTAATCATATCACAATGGATATTTTAGTCAAAAATACAATCTAAGATATTTGATTTAAAAAATGGTTGATATATTTAAAAATGCCAAACAGCAATTTGAATAATAGCTTTTTATATGCATGAATGAGAAACAATAATACCCTTAATAATTGAACAGTTTATTCAAGAAACAGCATTAAGTAGTATTTCAGAGCTCTCATTTACGAGTAGACAAGTTCGAATTGCAGCTTCACTACACATGAGTCATTTAACCATGGAAAAGTGACTTGATCTCTTTAAATATTAATGGCTCATGTATAATGTAGGATAATAATAGTACCCACTTCTTAGTTGTGTTAGAAAGATCAAATAAGGTAAAGCAGTGTGGGGCACATTTTAAGCATTCAGCTATTATTATATGGTCATAATTTATGTTATGTTATAAATCAATATAAAGTTTCCTCATATGCATAAAGACACAAACATAATATTAAGTTTTACTTGTTACAGTTGTTGAGGTATGGGAAGATAATAAATATGTTGTTTTGCTCATATGAGTATAAATTGCTGCAAGTTTCTCATACATAGTTAAGAACCTAAAGAATGGTAATGTTCTTTCGTCCAGTGATGTGACATCTTTTGCCTCTTAAAATTTAATCTGGTTATATCTTAGACTGCCTCTTATTTGATCGGATGTCTTATTTCCCTCAATGTGTATCATTTCTTTAGTTGTTTTAACATACTCATTCTGTTTCTTTTTCTATCTGGAGATCATTTCAAGTCTGATAATTCAGCCTCTACATTTTAACATTTCTCATTCCTGCTTTTAATATAGGCTTTAATTTTTCCTTTAATATTTTTCCTTACCTCTCTTCATCTTACTTTCATGTTTACCATATTTTACTTGATTCATTTGCATCCACTCACATTTTTTTGATTTTTCCTCCCTCCCTTTCTTTTGTCTCCTTTTTTTTTTCTTTCTTTCTGTGATGCAGAATGTTCTTTGTTTTCTGTTGTAAGTATTTATCCAGAATTTGGTTTTACTTTGAAGTTTCAGGATCATTTCTCTGTCTTCAAGTCACGGAATATCTTTCAAAACAAATTGTTGACTTTTCTGATTATTAATTCTTGAATAAACAGAAGTCTACCAAATTCCAATCTGTGTGTCTAGGACAGTGGGGGTAGATTATTTTCCCCTTCATTCCATTCCCACCTACTTGGACATACTTAGCATCAACCTCCTAGATCTCAACCTGGATAACAAATTAAAGCACACCACTGCACAAATTCAAAGTGCTTGGGGTATTTTAAAGTAGTTTAGCTCTGTTAAAATGATAAGTCTGCTTTTGCGTAGCCAACGCACTGATTTTGAGATGTAATATTTATTCTTTAGAAATATGATATATTTTGACTATATAAAACCTTTCAAATACACTTCTCCTGAGGCTCTCAGGACTGATCTTCATGTTGTTCATGAACAGTTTCTTTTGTGGTTACCCTTACAGTTTCTAATGAAAACGTTGTTTTTCAACATTGCTTAGGTCAGCTCTCCTCTCTCCCATCCTTTCAGGAAAGTTGTGTTATACAACTTAACACAGTTAGATTTAATTGCCACATTCTACACTGCTTCCTGGGTGTGTGTGTGTGTGTGTGTGTGTGTGTGTGTATGTTTACTTTTAATACACCACAATTCATTTGTGATACATTGTACTTTGGATTTTGAGAGACATATGCCGTACAGTCACAAGTCCCCCCACCCATACAGAACAATGCCATCACCGGAATTTCTAATGTTCTCCCATTTTTAGTCAGCCTCCCTACCTTCCTGATTTCTGGCTACCACTGATCTGCTTTCCATTCTGTAGTTTTGGCTTTTGTAGAATGTCATATAAAAGGAATCTTGCAGTGTGTAACCTTTTGGGTCCAGTTTCTTTCACTTAGTAAGATGTATTTAAGATAAATCCATGGGTTTGAGTGAATCAATAACTCATTCCTTTTTATTGATGCATTGGTATTGCATTCTGTGCATGTACCGCAATTAGGTTATTTATTCCTCTGCTGAAGGACATCTTGTTTTCTTTTAGTTTTTAGTGACTATGAATAAAGCTGCTATAAACTTTCTTATACAGGTTTTTGTTTGAATATAAATTTTCAACTCACTTAGAAAAACACCTAGATTTATGATTGCTGTGTTGTATAAGGTCTATGCATAATATAAAAAAAGAAGAAGAAAAGAAAACCAACCTGCATTCTATTTTCTAAAGTGGCTATACAATTTTACATTCCTATCACCACTGAATGGGAGTTCCTTTTATTCTACATACTGTTGGCATAGGTATTGCCAGATTTTTATTTTTTTTTAGCTTTTCTAATAGGTATATAATCATATCTCATTATGGTTTTAATTTTTATACTACAAATTTTGTTAAGCATCTTTTTCTGTGTTTATTTGCTATCATATGTCTTCTTTGATGAAAAAATGTCTTTGCAGATCTTTTGCCTTTTTGTTAATTGTGATATTTGTTTTTCTGGATTTTTTTTAACCTTTCAATATTCCAGTATCCCCCAAGGCATCCAAATTCCTTTATAAATTTTAATTGGATCATGTCATTCCTTTTCTTAAAACCCACTCACACTGTTCCCATTTCACTAAGTATAAGATGCAAAATTATGAACATGGCTGGCATGATTCAGCTCCTGCATTCCCATTCTTCAACACCCCATGCCTTATTTCTCCTACCTCACCGTATGTATTCCAACCACACTTACTTTGAATTCTTCAAATGCTCAGAGTCTTCCCCAATTCAAAGATTTGGAACACCTTTATTCCTCTGAATATTTCAGTTTAAATGTCACTATTTCTGAGCAGCCTTTCATAATCACACAAAAAAGATCCCCAATGAATTTTTTTCTACCCATTTACTTCATACTCCCTATCTATTTCTTTACTGTCACCTATCATACTTTGTCATTATTTATTAATTATATAAGTTTATAATATTTGTTTAATTAACTCCATGAAGTGAGCTCTAGGGACTGGCCAATGTATACTCCTCAAAAGAACAGGCCAACAATCAACATTCAGTCAGTACTTCTTACATATACACATTAAATTCATGGAATAGTAACATCAAAGTGGTAGAAATGTTGAAAAGTATTTATGTCGGTAGGGATTGGTGTTTGATCTTGATCATGTATAAATAGCCATATCTCTCCATAAGAGTTTGTCTCCAAGTCCAAAATATTCTTCTTTAGTAGCAAAAGGCGTTAAAGCAATCAGACGGTGATCTATGTGTGCCTGCACCTTCAAGAAAACCTTAGTAAGAATGGTTTATTCCAGGAATTCTGATCTGATTAGACAGTATAACAGTCAAAATAAGTCTTCACTGGATACAGTTTTTATTTTAATTTAAGCCATTGTAGGGGCACTCGTTGTGTTGACTTTAAAAAATTGATTTGTGTTAAGCTGCAGCTCTCATGTCCACTGTGCAGGTGCTCCCATTCCGAGGAATCAAAGCCTGAGCCTGGGTGAGGTCTCAGCCTTGCTGTTCTCATATTTAGAGTGATGAACAAATACTGGGGTCTAAACACCACTTTTGAATATGTAAGAAGTTATGGTTAAAATATCTAGCGGTGAAAATATTTTATATATTCTACATAGGTTTTAATAGCCATGCAGGTCTTTTGTATAACCAGTAACTTCTAGAACACACTATTGTGGCATTTAACTTCAACCCGTCACCAACACCATATCTCAGCAAACCTCCAACTTCCCATTTAATAAGTAGACTTCAATTCTTAAATATATTAAAATTATTATTTTGGGGAGGTGCTTTGTATAAATACCAAAGCATGACTTTAATATATAAGCTAGTAGCCTGAAATAAATGTTTAAATTTTAATGGCAGCCTTGACATTTGAGTTTATAGACTAATCTCAAATAACACAAAATCAATGGCAATAAGAAGGAACCATGGCAGTGCCGTGTGATGCTTTAGTTAACGGTAACTACCCTGCAAGCAAAATTATCAGTTTCATTTGACCTTGTCACTACTGAGTTCAAAAGTAGACTCATGATGTGTGGATAAAATAATTTAAAATAAGAAATAAGAACAGGAATATTCCCTAGTATTACATAAATAATACATATAAAAGCAAAAGGAAGTATTTTATTGACCTAGCACTGTTCAAACCGAACATACAAACTCTACTCCTACCTCTCCCTTTCTTTGAATAATCAGTATCTCCTCTGAATATTAGCTTCCAAGCATTATTTCCAACCCTATTATAATGTATTAAGTAGGTACTATAAAATAATTTAAAATAAGAAATAAGAAGAGGAATATTCCCTAGTCTTACATAAATAATACATATTAAAACAAAAGGAAGTATTTTATTGACCTAGCACTGTTCAAACCGAACATACAAACTCTACTCCTACCTTTCTTTGAATAATCAGTAACTCCTCTGAATATTAGCTTCCAAGCATTATTTCCAACCACATCAATACTGCTTCCCTATTAGTCTCCAGTGCTCCTATAATGCTCTTATACATTCTCTGATTATATTTTGGCATTATTTTACAAAATGTATTCAATGAGTGTTGGCCCTTGAATTGTATGGCTGGTTCCACAAATGTGATAGTTAAAAAATTGTGCCAAATGCTGCATCCATTCTGTTTTTCTGTGTCTCCAGACAGATCTGACTAGAGAACAATGTTTTCCAGCTTCCATCTAGTACCTGGTGCAACATATTATGTAGGAATGCTGACCTCCAGGGATCTCTCTCCATGTGTGCATGCCTTATATGAATCCTGCTAAGAAGAATGGATGAAAAGAGCTGAGGCACCATTTCTATGATACTCGTGGTTTAAAACCGCAAAGTTGCAGCTGGACACATTTTTATCGAAGATGTCTTAATGAGAATGTTCTACAGCATAATATAGATACTGGTATAAAACTAAATATTATGGCAGAATGTGGCTTCCAGCACCAGCCTCCTAGTCCCCTTCCCTAAGGAACCTGTAACAACCTTTAACCAGTGAGTTAGAGAGAGAGTTCCAGTACAACTCCAGATCTTCCTTTCAGTTTCACTCAGTTTGTGTTGGGATAGCCCTTCCTCTCTATTGCTCAATATTTGGTGAAATTATTAGCATTTTACTTACATTTTTTCAGTTATTTCTAAAAGTACTAAGACCTCCTGCTCCCACACTGCCTACTTGCCTTTTTCCCCTTATTACTTTCTCTATACTTAGGCAATCATATTTCTATCTATACTTATATATGCTTGCATTTGTTTTAAATAAATGAATTATAAATGGATTCTGTATGGTCTGAATATTTCTTACTTAGCTTATCATTGAAATTTATTAAATATAATTGGGTATGGTTTGCATGTAATGCTATCATGGAATATTATATAATGATAACATAGGTGGTGGCCTTGTAGAGAGAAAGGAATGCTTAAATATTGCAGGAGAAAATGGGAATTGATACAGCTTTTTGTTGGAGAGAAATAGGTTGATATCTATTAAAGTGATAAATGCACAAATGCTTTGGCCAATAGAATGAAATCAAAACAAATGTATGTACAAATTCACAGGCTATATTCTATAATACAATTCATGGTGATACAAAAACTATAAATAGATTAAATACATATCAGTGTTTATGTTTGTAAAATGTGGTGGTACAATATCCTTTTAACTTGACATTTACCTTTTTCTCTAATCTATCCTTAAACTTACTAAAAATATTTCTAATTTAAGATGCTACTAATATACAAATTTGCTTTTAAAAATGGTAGAGAAGCATCGTGCCACAAAGTTGAATAATATAGAACTGAGAAATGAGTCTAGGACTGAATATTCAAAGTTAAGAGGATATTACTAGGGTCCTAGAAACATTGTTTAGAAGTTTTGGATACCTAGATTTGTTTATTTTAAATTTTTTTGGAGCTTCACATTTATGGTTTTTGTGCTTTTCTCTATATATGTTAACTTCTATGAAATTTAAATTAATAAAAGTCAAGGTTGCTTGTAAAGTTTGGCTATCCACAGTTCACCGGGTTGTAAAAAAAATGAATAAAATGTGCATTATCTCTCCTGCTTATCTTTTTATTATAAACATGCTTCTAATTGCCAACCATTTTGGCACAGGGATAGAAAAATTTAGATTGAGATCAGGGTTTCTCAATCTCAGCACTATTGACTTTTTTTTTTTACTGAATAATTTTTAGTGGGGACGAGGTTGGGGTGAGGGTGGGGGATGCTGCCCTGTTCATTGCAGGATATTTAACAGCATCCCTGGCCTCCATCCACTAGATGTCAGTAGCATCCTCCCAGTTGTAGCAATTAAAAATATATCCAGACATTGTCAAATGTCCTCTAGAGAGGAAAATGACCCCTGGTTGAGAAATACTGGCATGGAAAAAACTAGGTATGACCATGACGACAGCTTGGGCAGAATTGGGAAAAATGAAACTAGATCATTACCCAGATTAGCACTCAGATGGAAACCATGTTGAAAACTGGTCAATAAAAGGCATTAGATCAAATTTCAGAAAAATTCCAGGAGCTGAATTTATACCAGGGGGCTCATAACACCAAGACTGGGTATCATTGTCCTCAGTCATAAAGCCAATATTTAAAATTCAAGAGAAGACTAACTTGTTATACAGCATCCCTTTGACAAAAGAAAGAGCCATAAACCCACCACTGATTGTATATATTTGTAATATCCAATAAATGTACTCTTTAATATCAACCATTAAGAGTGCTTTTGTTTCTTCTAACTATATTTGATCGCTTTTAGTTTTCTTTGATATTGTGAAGTTTACCCATGATTTTAAGGAACAAAATTTCATGCACAAAATAGTTATTCCTTATACTTAGGTAAGTTCTTAGATGAATAGTTCTCAATCAGCTTGTACTAATATTTCATACCAGCTACTATGGTTATAGGAATAGAACCTAATTACTTCTTATTTCCTGTAGCATCTTTAATGGAAAATGTCATCCATCAGCTACTGTACAATGTTTTGGTCTAAATCAGTGGTTCTCAACCTTCCTAATGCCGCAACCCTTTAATACAGTTCCTCATGTTGTGGTGACCCCCAATTTCATTGTTATAAATTGAACATAATTAAAGCATAGTGATTAATCACAAAAACAATATGTAATTATATATATGTTTTCCTATGGTCTTAGGTGCCCCCTGGGAAAGGGTCGTTCGCCCCCCCAAGGGGGTCGCGACCCACAGGTTGAGAACCGCTGGTCTAATGGTTGTGTTAACCTGGGTGACCCTGGAAAGCAAGTAAATGAGTGCATCAGTGAGAGTGTTAACTGCTGGCAATTTGTTCAAATTTTTATAACATGTAGTTAATATTATTATGAACTGTTGCACTTAAAGGACAAAGTATTCTCATCAGAGATGACTCTTGTCTGCGTGAAATGCCTTCAAGGCACAAACTCTGGATGATGCAAAACCCTGTGAATAAAGTATTCACTATTACAAATGAGCAGTACACTGCCTCTTAGATTTCCAGGATAACTGCAGAGCAAGCACCCACAGCGACAGACAGGATTCAATTTATCATGCCCCTTCAGATGTGAGAGGCATGTATAGTACATTTGGTGATATGTATTATGGCTTGAATTAATATATGCTTTTAATTAGTCTAGCTCTCAGAAAAACTGAAAGGATATCAAATCCCTAAGATGTTTGGGCACAGACAAAAAATGTTTAAGTAAGTGGGCTGTCAAGACAATCTATAATAATAAAAGCGTAATATGCTAATTAGTCTGGATGTCCTTCTGGACAAAGCCGGAGCTGTGAGAGAAGCCCGGGTCCTGGGTGCCAGAGGGAAGGAAGGCCTACTCTTGCACAAATTTCGTGCATCGGGCCTCTAGTACTATTATAATGTATTAACTAGGTACTATTATGCTTTATCTCAATCAGAACTTTTATCATAAGAATACTAAAAAGGTTGCAGATATTTAAAAATTAAAAATGGGGAAAACGCTTGCAGAATTATTTTTCAAGTACAGAAGTAATCATCATATTACTGAAAACATGTTTTTGGAAAGCAAAGGATGCTTAGGCTTAGCACGTGTTCCCCATTCTCTATTTTCTTTTGCCTTCCTCTTAGCAATTTTATACCTACTTTAGAAATTTTTGCCCAGATATTAATATTTCTGAGTTTTTGGCATTGCTACATAAAGGGTAGGAAAAACTTCGTAGGAAAACCCCAGCTGATAAAATATTTCACTCAGCCCTATGTAGATTTACTACTCTGCATTAATGGACATCCTCTCTTCCATCTGTCTGGACTTATCATGTATACACACATGAGATGTGAGGAAGTCCCAAGGTTTCTGAGAAATCTGGCTCATTGTGTGATTGGATGAGTGTCCATGTGTGAAATGTCACACACGATCAGAGCACAGGGGAGATATTTCTGAATCTCAGGTGCCAAGAGAAGTTCCAGATCTTGAATAAGCTCTTCCTGTGTAAATTTCCCAACTGTCCTAGGAAAATTCAGTCTATCTCTATGGTTTGTAATCTCCATGGCTACAAGTGGAAATAGGGGATTTTAAGGTAATATCTATTTAGGGGGGACCGTCTATTGATCGTTTAAAATGATTCATAAAATGAATCTTTTTTGTGTGATCACAGATACTTTGCTGTGGTAGTAAGAACAGCCTCTAGACCAACATTGGCACTCGGGTCCCTAGGTTTCTGAAATGCTATACTAAATTGAATTTATTTTAAGAATAATTTTGTGCAACTGCTCCCTGCCTGGGTCAATATGTATGTGATACTGAGAGGTCTGACTGGGATTTCAAATTAGAAGTGGTTTTCAGCTAGGAACCCATTAATTGATTAGAATTGGTTTAGGGAGGAATCGAGAGGAGAAATTCAGACAGAAAGTTTTGTGACATGTGTCCTTATGTTTATAAGTAGCTGACATTTGGTGACATTTGATGATGTTATTCTCACCATTGATTATGGGATCATAAAACTGTTTTCTAAATAAGTCTTCCCTTACTGGCAATTTGCCCTTTGGTAATTTTCTTAACTTCTCTAATATTCAATTTTGATATTTATAATGAGAAATAGTAACCCTTGACATGATTATTTTAATGAAGTATGTAAACACTAAGCACCTTTAAGGCAAGCAAGTGGTTGGCAAGAAATTCTAGTGGAGTGTGGATGTCATTATGTATGACAGAGAGGACAAATGTACCCACTGGAATAGTTTTATTGTATTAAGCTGTGGGATTTGAGGACAGGAACTATGCCTAAATCCACTTTGCACAACAACATTTAACACAGTATGTAGTATATAGTGAAAACCATGTGTGTTGAATTAATCGAATGACCAGAGCTCCATTTCTAAGGAGAAAGGAAAACCTGGTAGCAGGCTGTGATGCCCAGTTACGTGCTGTGGAATGGAGGGTAGGAGACTGGAATCACTGGTTCCAGAATTTTCTCATCATCACAGATGCAAATTACTAGTTCACGGACCACAGTTATAACGTTTTATATAGGAATTCTTTTCTTTCAGTTATTTTACATAAGAATCTTATCAATATATCAGTTTAGATAATTTGAGGATTGAAAACCTCATTATAAATATGTAGTAATGTATTACCATGATCTTACTCTTTTATTAAGGAATCCCTGCCACAGATATAGTTTAGTACTTACAAAAATATCTCTTAAGTATTAAAAAAAGTTATATTAATAGACTCAGATGATACTTTACACACTTATGAAAGAGATTCTTCTATTCTCCCTCCCAAAAAGCAATGTTATGCTAAATGTTAAGTTAACATATGAAAAATGTACTTTTAAAAGCGAAATTATAATGGGCAAAATATAAAATTTGTTTCCATTAATTTGGATGGCCTTTTCATATACACACCTGTTGTTTAAAATTGGGATACTCTATAGTTTTTATTTTATTGAGTTTAAAAATATTTCATGTATTAGCAAAATACTATACTATTGACATATTATTAATAAAATAATTTTGTTTAATAAAGTAACTATTTTAACTATGTCTCTATATAGTTTTAATGAACAAGAACTGAATATATTTTTCTACATTTGATATTTCAATATATCTGAAAGGTTAGGTGCTCTAAGAACTTTAAAAAATTCTTCTACTTAGACTTCCTAACAGGTGTGAGGTGACATTTTACAGTTTTGTTTTGACTTTCCCTGATAATTAGTGATATTGAGCACCTTTGGGAAAATGTGTAATATTTTTTCTTAAAGCCATGTTGCTTTTCTCCTATTTATCTATACTTTCTCTCATAGGTGTACAATCTTTTCTTATTCCTGAGCGCCTCCCACCACATTCCCACCAGCTTTTTTCTGTCTTATTGAGATACTAGAGGCCCAATGCATGAAATTTGTGCAAGGGGCTCGGCCCTCGCAGCCCTGGCTGCCTTGCAGCCCCACAGCCCCGCCCACTGGTCATTCCGGAAGGTCATTCTGGAAGGTCCTTCTGCCATCCAGTCTAATTAGCATATTAGCTCTTTATTATAAAATTTCACACACTTAATGTATATATCTTGATTACTTTGGACACATGCATATACCCTTAATACCATGACCAGAATCAAGATTTTAACATATTCATCATCTTTCCTTGTGTGTGTGTTTAAAAACACTCAGCATGAGATACATCTTCTTACTGAATTTTTAAAATGTATACCTTCTTATTAAATATAGGTACCCTCTTGTACAGATCACTAGAACATACTCATTTTGCACAACTGAAACTTTATACCCATTGAGCAACAATTTCCCATTTCCCCTGTCTTCCAGCCCTGGCAACTGCCATTCTGTTCTCTGGTATTATGACTTTAACTATTTTGATTACCTCATAAAAGGGGAATAATAAAGTATTTGCCTTTATGTGACTGGCTTATTTCACTTAGTATAATATCCTGTAGTTTTATCCATGTGGTTTCACATGGTAAGATTTCCTTCTTTTTTTTTGATGCTGAATAATATTACATTGTATGTATATACTACATTTTCTTTTTTCATTTATATGCTGGTGGACATGTGGGCTCCTTTTTGACTATAGTGAATAATGCTGTAATGAACATGAGGGAGCAGTTATTTCTTTGAAATCCTGATTTCAGTTTTTGTAAATGTATCTTCAGAAGAGGCATTGCTGGGTCACGATGTAGTCTATTTTTAATTTTTTTGAGGAACCTCCATCCTATTTTCCGTAGTAGCTGCACCAGTTTGCATTCCCACCAATGAGGGTTCCATTGCTCCACATCACTTATTTTCTGTCCTTTTGATAGTGCCCATCCTTGTGAGTGTGAGGTGGTTTAGACCTGCATTTTTCTGTTCAGTAGTGATGTTGGGAATCTTCTCATATACCTGGTGCCCATTTGCACATTTTCTTTGGAATAATGTCTATTTAGATCCTTCCTCCATTTAAAAAAAATCATGTTGTTTGTTTCTGTAATACCCAGTTGTAGGAGATTCATATATCTTTTGAATATTAACCCCTTACCAGACATGGTTTGCAAATATTTTCTCCCATTCTGTAGATTGCCTTTACACGCTGCTTGATTGTTTCGTTTGCTGGACAGATGCTTTTTTGGTTTGACGTAGTTCCACTGGTCTTTTTTAAAAATTTGTTGCAGGTGCTTTTGGTGTCAAATCCAGGAAATCATTGTCAAAATCAATGTCAGCAAGCTTCTTACCTACATTTTCTTCAAGGAGATTTATAGTTTCACTTTTTAGAATTAAGTCTTAATTCCATTTTGGTTCTTTTTGTGTGTGCATGTTACAAAATATTGGTTCAATTTAATTAATTTGCACATGGATATCACTTTGTCAACATCATTTTTTTGAAGAGACTAGTATTTTCCTATTGTGTGTATTTAGCACTGCAATTGATTGATATATGTGACATAAAAACTTTACAAAGGAAAGAAATTAAAAATAATTTTGTGCATAAAATACCATTATCAAGAGAGTGGAAAGACAACACACAGAATAGGAAAATTTTCAAATCATGTACTGACAAGAGTCTTGTACCCAGAATATAAAAGGACTCTTACATCTCAAAAACAAAAAGAGCCCAGCAGGCGTGGTTCAGTGGTTGAGCATCAACCTATGAACCAGGAGGTCAGGGTTTAATCCCCAATGCAGGGCATGCAGGAAGCAGCTGATCAATGATTCTCTCTTATCATTGATGTTTCTATCTGTCTCTCTCCCTCTCCCAACCTCTCTGTAGTCAATAAAATATATTAAAAAACAAAACAAAAAGAACATAACCCAATTAAAAATGAGCAATAAACTTGTGTAGACATTTCTCCAAAGAAGTTATACAAATGTTCAACAAACATATCAAAAGATGTTCGGTGGTATTATTAGTCATTAGGAAAATGCAAAGCAAATCCACAATGAAATACCACTTTAAAACCACTAGGATAGTTGTACTTTAAAAAAATAATAATAAAATAAATGTTGGTGAGGATGTGGAGAAATTATAGCCCTCATACATTACCAGTGGGAATAAAAATTGTGCAGTCGCTGTTGAAAATAGTGTGGTAGTCCCTCAATATGTTAAACATAAAATTACCATATGACCCAGAAATTGTACTCTTGGGTATATACTCAAAAGAATTGAAAAGAGGTGTTTAAAAACTTTACATGAATGTCTGTCACAGAATGACTATTCACAATAATTAAAAGATAGGAACAACCCAGATGTCCACGAATTGCTAAATAAATAAACAAAATGTGATATCTATACAATGAGGTATTATTCAGTCATTAAAATGAATGAAGTATGGGTAAATGTGCAAAATGGAGGAACATTGAAAGTGTTTTGCTGAGTGAAAAAAAGCCAGAATAGATAAATTTCTAGAGAAAGAAAGCAGATTTGTGTCAGAGGCTTGGGGAGCGGGAACTAAGAATGACGACCTAATGGGATGGATTTCCTTTCCATGTGATAAAATGTTCTGGAATTAGAGGTTGTTGATCATTTCACATAATTGTGACTGTATTAAATGCCATGAAAGTACACAGTTCAAAATGTTAAAATTTTACTTGTATTTTACCACAATCATTTTTTTAAGTTTATGTAGGAAAGAGGAGGCATTAATTCTGGGTTCAGTTTTATCTGAATTTTAATTCCCTATCTATTACTTACTAACCATGGATCTCTGAGCAAGCTGCTTATTGAATCATAGATTAATTAACTATATCATGGAAGGTCAGTCAATCTCCAGATATTTATTGAGTCAGAGGCTGTGCTCTAGGACTTAGAGTAAATAGGGAATAAAACCAATATTGATCCTCCTTCCCTGTGCATTTTACATTTGGAAATAGATATGAGGTCAAAGTACTGCAGAAATAAAAATATAATAATAATCTGGTTAATATTTGTCATTATTTAAATTAGACACATGTAAAATATCCAATGAAATAATCAATACAAGGCTATTGTTATTATTAAGATTTTAACTTTCACACTAAAACCTAATTTCCTCAACAGTATGAATATCTAATTGCAACCATCATGTGTGCAGTGAGTCACAAGAAGTTGACACCCTGACATTTGTAACTCACTCAGTGGAAGCCATCAATACCTATGAGGTTTTAAATATATATACATGCAGTTGTGAAAGCACATTCATATATGTACACTACACACACACACACACATGCATGCACACACACTAATATCAGTGAAAATATTCAGAAATCCTTTTTTGTTGTATATGAAAATAGCTTAGCTTGTTCTTGTGCATATTTTTAATCCACTCATTTTTCCTTTGTTTATTTTCTGTATTCAGTTTAAGGGAGTCTAGTAAAGCCATATGAACTCCTACATAAACTATATAACAATCTGACATCTATACGTACTTTTCAAACATAATATTAAACCACTTCTTGGTGTATGCTATGAAACCACAATTTCATGCACAATATTTGGATTAGATCTCTTGGTGGTATCTAGCTACTGCAGATTCTAACCATGCAGAGTCCCTTGGTGATAAGACTTTTAAGTAGGAACCACAAAGAGAAACAAATTCAACCGATCTTATATTTTAAAATGTTATTACATAATAGACACTGCATGAGAGCAATAAACTTTTGAATTCTAAAACCAGTATGATATTTTTTTGGCTAAAATCCAAGCCTTATAAGCCCAGACACTATCCTTAGTATTACATCTTATTTTAGCATTGTACAATATATTAGAACTGCTGGCAAAACAAGATCACCTGAACCATTCTCATCAGCTGACTATAAATTCTGCCAATGGAATAATTGTCAATCCCCTTCTTCCTTTGTGCCATGCTGATATATGTAAGCATTCAGCAGTCATTTTTAAGTGATCTAGCTCCATGGATTGAGCCTATTGAGGAAATGAAGACAATGTGGCCAAAGAAAATGTTGAGAGAAAGAGTACTGGTAGCATTGCAGATCTGTTCTGGTTATTCCTGAGACCTGCTGCACTTCTGTGGTCAATGTTTTCCTTCTCCCCACATAATCAGAAGAGGCTTTCTAAATACACTCATCTAAAACAATGTGTTAATAGTAGCAAGTAGGCCTGTTGGCTCACCGAAAATGATGTAAGGGTGTTCGTAGGTAAGATTAGAGAGGCAACAGGAACAGGGGTAGGTCGTGTAGGCCAATGTACAGACTTTGGTTTATAGTCAGAGTGAAATTGGGAGCCACCTCAGTGTTTTGAGAAGAGAATTGGCATCACTTACTTATGTTTTAAAAGATTCACTTTGAGGGCAAAGTTACATGTCAGAATGAAAAGAAAAAAGAAAGAAGACCAGATTGGCAGCTCTTGAAATAAACCAGGTGAGAGGTATTGTTACATGGACCAGCCTAGCTTCCGTGGAGATAGTGAAATGTGAAGGTGGAACCAATGGGATTTAATGATGGCTTAGAATCAGGGTGTAAGAAAAATAACAAGCTAGGATGACCCCCAAGAATTCGCTCTGAGCAACCAAAATTATGGAGTTGCCAACAAGTGAAATGGAGAAGTTTTATGTGGGAAGATCAGATTTTAAGAATAAATGAGGAGGGGTGGTCAATATCAAATATGATGCAGTTATCTTGTAAAATAAAGGTGAAAGAAATATCAGGTCAGTTTGATTATTAATGGTAAATCTGTGAGAGCTGATGTAGTGCCGTGGTAAATAAGATTCCAGATTACAAACTCAGAAATAACAAATGATAGGTAAGGATATGGAAATGGTGATGAAAGTTATCTTTTAAAGAAATCGAATTCTAAAGAAATGGAAATAAATTGTAGGTAGAGGAGGAAAGAGGATTAGGGGAGACACTTAAGCATAATGATATAGAAATGAAAAATAAGTTCTTACATGTTTTGAAATACATTTCCCTATACCAATTTACATTTCTTATGCGTGTGCAATGCATATGTCTATAATTTAATGCTGAGAAGTGTAAAATGTTTTTCTGCTTTACAGAATATTTACCTCAGGATGAGTTGAGTCAGGAGCAATTTTCCATGAACCTGGCTTCTTTGCCTTAACAAATTAAAAAGGAAATATACTTTCTTGGGTACCACCCAATACGATTAAGATAATGAGATGTAATATCTGTGAGAACATCTACTTTCCTCTCCCTATAACTTTGTGTTTCCTGAAACTTTGACCTTCTTCAAAAGCATCTGCAATTAGCTGGTGACAGAATATTTTTAAAATTAAATAACAGTTTATTAGTGGCATACTCCTTTCTCTTAGTTAGACTTTACATTACCTCACTTTCACTTAGGTGATCGTTTTTCCTAAATGATAGAATAATTCATACTAACTCTTCCCCACAGTTCCTGATGGTGAACGTGACATTTTAAGGCTCACTGTTATTTTTTAAGCAGGTACATAAAAGCAGTTACCGTGTCCCCTGTGTGATAGAGATTGATGACTGAACCCAGCAGCCATTTCCTCCTTCTCCCAGAGTAAAAATCTTTGTTTTTTAGATGAGCACATCACCTCCCAAAGTCTTTTCTTTTCCAAACTTCCTTGTTCCAAGTGACTGACATGTGACTAGTTTGGCGCCAGTGGCATGAATATAGATAGTGTTGTGACAGTGTCTTTGAACTTCCCTTAAATGACATTTGCCTCATATGCTTTTGTCTTTCTCTTCATTTCCTCCCCAGTCCTACTGTCTAAAATATGGTTTTCATGTGTCATGAGGACAAGCTGTACACCTTATAAATGGGAAGTAATCACCTGAAATGAGCTGCATCCCTAAAAACTTTGGGGGAGCAGAGCTAACATGCTACGCCTGAACATACCTTTAAATTCTTGCATGAGATAGAAATGCTTTTAATTCATGGTGATGTATCAAGCATTGCAGATGTATCAAGAAAAGGGTAACAATAAGAGAAATTGACCTGATAGCTGTTGCTAATTGTCATTGCTATCTAGAACAGTGGTTTCCAATTAGGGACGATTTCTCTCATGCCCTCCACCCCCGCCATCACCTCATAGTAATCATGAAGTAGAGAGTCCTGGCAGACTGATCATTTCATAAAGTTGAGCAACTCAGAAATAATTCATTGCAAAATGGAAATGGTTTATCTGGGATCAAGCACAAGCAGAACCAGAAGGCCCAAGCAAGCTGCATGAGCAGGTAACCAAGACTCCCATGGCGCATGTCAAGACGGTACCAGTGCCCCCACCCCCTCTTACACTACAGCCACATAAAGAGTATCTTGCAATTAGCTAAAAGAGGGAGGAAAAGGAACAAGTTTTGATGATGGATGGTTGGTTTTGAAATGGATGGTAACTGCAGGACAACCTCATTCAGGAATGGACAAGATAGAGATTAGTGAGGAATAATACTCTCACTGAGCAGAGCTCAGTTAATAAGAAATGTCCCATGGTTAGAATATATACAGAATATATATAGACTCATGGGCTGTGATACATGAGATTGAGGGCTGGTCAGGACTGTGAGAGAAAATAAAATTTTAAAATTAAAAAACAAAATGCCCTGGCCGTGTGGCTCAGTTGGTTGAGCATCCTTCCATTCACCAAAAAGTTGATGGTTCAATTTCCAATTAGGGCACGTGGCCAAGTTGTGGGTTTGGTTCCCAGTTGGGGTGTGTACCAAAGGGCAACTGATCAATGTTTCTCTCTCACATTGATGTTTTTCTCCCTCTCACTTTCTCTCTCCCTCTCCCTCTCTCTCTCTCTCTCTCTCTCTCTCTCTCTCTCTCTCAAAAAAAATCAATAAGAATATATTTTAAAAATTAAAAATAGAGAATTATGAAGTGTAGGATAAAGACATATATAGGAGAATGGTGAAGAATTTGTATAGCATATAAATGACTACCAGAATGCACACACCATTGGTCAAGCATTAAACTATATAGACAACAACAACAAAAAAGGCAGTTAATTATTAGCCAGCCTTTGCCATTGACCACTCTAGTGCTGGAGCAAGGGGCACACAATGGAAGTAGCCATGTTGGCAGAAGTAGAGGGTATGCTTGGGTTTCACGATGTGGGTAGCACTTTCCTAGGATGATCTAGAAACTACTGCTACCAAATATCTTAATCTTATTAGATTATTTGAATTTTCTTTCTTAATCTTTAACAAATTAAAAATCTATGATAAAATATTCTATTTTCTTATTTCCTAGATTTTTCTCATTCAGTTGCAATCTGTACTTCACCACTTAGGAGTTGACTGAAACTTTTCTAATCAAGTCCACCAATAGTTGTATCTACATAAAAATGAGACTTTTCTTCTTATTTTGCTTACCTACAGGTATTTGATATCGTTGTGTGTGTTTTTTACTAGTTCCTCCATTATAAAATTTCTCTTCCTTTGTCCTCTAGTTATAATTCCCTTCTGGATTTCTTTCTATTGCTAGAATGCTCTTTCTTAGTTTTCTTTTCTGGTTGTTTGCCATCCCTTAAATGTCACTATAATGCAGGATTCTATCTTAAATCTTGTTCTCTCATTCTACATATGCTGTGGAGCCATCTAACCTATTCAGTTTGAATTGTAAGTGAGATGCAGATTGTTTCCAATTTTAAAAATATCCTATTCAAACCTATTAGACATTAGATCATATATCATATGTCTTCCCAAGTAAAGGTCTCAAGGGATATCTAGATCAATATATTTCAAATAAAATCTATAATCTAATCTTCCCAACTTAAGTCTTCACATGTGTTTCCTATTTTAGGTCATCCGTTTACAAAAATATTCACATAATCATGACCAATTTCTCCTCTTTCTCAAATTCAAAAATCCAATGAATTACCTGATAATTTCTCTCCTAATATGTTGGAACTACCTTATTAAAAATAGCCTGATTGAGAGCATTTTACCTCACAACATGATCAAAACACTTAGAATTCTATGCTAACATCGTGCATATTAAAATAATTTAGTATATATATATATATATATATCTAAGCTAAAAATGAGAAATTATCAAATATCAGAAGTTAATAGTTAACTCAGAGACAATGTTCAAAGGTTGCTGAAGATGAATGGATAATAGAATTAGGAAAGTTAATATAGCCATGAGAATATAGGGATTCAAAATCTTTGGAAAGAGAAATTGCAGCCTCAAATCTGTGTGAAGAAGGGAACTGCAACTGAGCTTCAGTAATACAGGTAGCAACCCAAGGTAATGTACTACTCATGAAATAGAAATTTAGAAATATGGCATGTATACTACTAAGAAGCATGACATTTATTGAGATCTGGAGTAGAATAAGAGTTTCACCTGTGACTATATTGCAATGTCAAAGTTGCATCATTCATAGATATGAGAATAAAATGCATATTATCCAAGACATTGACATGAAAACAGATATAAACCCAAGATAATCCATTATTCTCACAGTAAACATGAACACAACTGTGCTTTGCTGAATAGTGTTACAACACAGACACAATTTCTACAGAATATCTCAACCCACTCTCAGATAAACTCAAAATTAGGAAAAACAAACAAATAATATAGTATAAGCAAATATAAAACATTGAGTTGAGAAAATCAGAATACATAAGAATAATTTAAATGCCAGATCTAGAAATAGTAATCTAAAAGTTTAGAAATATCATGTTTAAAATACTTAAAAATGATGAAAGAAAGAATGAGATAAAAACAGAAATGACTACACAACAAATGGTCAGTTATGTAAAGAAAACAAATAGAAATTCTGGGAATAAAATATATCATGAGTGTAATAATTGTACTCAATGGATGGATTAAAGAATAGACTAGATAATAATGAAGAGATTTTGTTAATGATAAAACATATTTGAGGAAGTTATCCAGGAATCAGCACACCAAAATAAAGAGATGGAAAATAAAAAGAGAATGTAAGGGTTATAGAAACAAACAAGAGAAAGTGAGGGGGAAAGAGATCATTCCAAGTGATGAAGGTTGAATACTTTTTAGAATTGAAGATATGTTTTGATATAGGTGTTCAAATTTTAAAGGATCACATGTAATCTTGAACAGGAAAATATTTTAAAATCCATGTCTGAACACATGATAGTTCTCCTGGAAATTTTTTTTTTAAAAATCTTAAAGGCATCAAAAAAGTAGACTGTTTATGAATAAAGTAATGGCAAATAGAGTTACAGCCAACTTCTCGTAAGCAACACACCACAGAAGACAATGGGAAAGTATCTTCACAGTGCTCATAGATGGTACCTATTAATCTAGATAAATTGTATACAGTGATAATCAGTCAGTGCTTCAAGAGTGAGGGTGAAATAATGACATTACCAATCAGCTGAAACAACAAAAAAAGTATATTATTCACAGAAAGAATGACTAACTAAATCAAGATTAAATCTGAGTAGATTTAAGGATTTAGAATGAATGGATAAAGCAAGTAACAAAATTAATCAAGAAAGGAAGAGCCAAGAAATGCAATTATTTTAAAATCTAAATATGCACATTCAGAAATTTAAAAAAGAAATACACTGGTAGGGCTTTAACATCAAGATAAAAATTGAATAAACCTAGAAAAAGGGAGAAGAGTTCTGAAGCAATGCATAATAGAAGATGACTTAGCTACAAATCCCCCATAAAGTTCAAACATAATTTTTGTATATATTCATATTAAAGTCTTGTATATCACACACTAACCATAAAATCATATTATATACCACACAGATAAATTAATACTGATATGTATTTGACTGAACATTATTGTCATTTTGACTATTTTTATATGGGTTGATGAGTTTTCCCGAACATTTTATTCTCTAGATTTAAGGAATTTCTGGAAGTATATAAGAAACCAGTACTCCAGCCCTAACTGGTTTGGCTCAGTGGATAGAGCATCGGCCTGCGGACTAAAAGGTCCCAGGTTCGATTCCGGTCAAGGGCATGTACCTTGGTTGCGGGCACATCCCCAGTAGGAGGTGTGCAGGAGGCAGCTGATCGATGTTTCTCTCTCATCAATGTTTCTAACTCTCTATCTCTCTCCCTTCCCCTCTGTAAATACTCCAGCCATAACTGGTTTGGCTCAGTGGATAGAGCATCGGCCTGCGGACTAAAAGGTCCCAGGTTCGATTCCGGTCAAGGGCATGTACCTTGGTTGCGGGCACATCCCCAGTAGGAGGTGTGCAGGAGGCAGCTGATCGATGTTTCTCTCTCATCAATGTTTCTAACTCTCTATCTCTCTCCCTTCCCCTCTGTAAAAAATCAATAAAATATATTTTAAAAAAAAAGAAACCAATACTCCATAAGAAACTGGTTTCTGCTTTGGGGCAAAAGGCAAAAGCCAGAAATCCAGGTAAATAGTTTAGTTTATATCAATGAACAGAAGCCTCTTATGAGCTTCATGAAGTTGAGCATGGCAGGAACTGTTGTTGAAGGATGTGGGTGTATTGGTTGCAGTTAACCTAAAATTGTGGTGTGAGTAGTAATTCTGAGATTTCAGTCAAGAGACTCCGCATGCTCCCTAAAGTGGTGAGGACGTTAAAAGAGTTCAGAAAGTAGTGGGGAATTTTTTATCCCATTTCCATATCAAGTTTTGCACAGCAGCTGTTTCAAACGTTTAACTGTCTTCAAATTGCCTGACACTCTCTGTCTTGGAATACAGTTTCAAAGATATTATGCTATTAAGTGTAAGTCCATCTTGCTTGAACTCATTCCATTTTTTCTTTCCCCCTCTTTATAAGTTTCCTGAGGCTCATGATTCACTCCTGACTTCTCTATTTCTTCCACACCTCACATCAAAACTTTCAGCAAATCCTGTGAGCATTACAATAAAAATATATGCACAATCTTACCACTTCTGACCATCTCCATGGCTGTCATCTGGGTCCCAGCCACAATCTTCTCTCTCCTGTATTTTAATAGCCTCCTAACGACTTCCCTGCCTCTTCCCTTGACATCTTACAATTTCCTTCTAAACTCTCCAATGGTCACTTGTTACACTCAGGATGAAGGCCAGAAATCTTAAAGTGGCCAATCACATCCGTTATGTACTAGACTCTCATTCCTCTGCCTGGAATTCTTTACCCTTAGGTTTTTATGTAGCTAATCCTTGTCCTGATTCAGGTCTTTGTTTAAATGTTTTATTAGAAAACCTTTTCCTTATTTAAAATTGGACTGCCATTCCCTGTAATATCTCCCATAATATTTATCAGTTGTTTTGCCCGCCTCCTCCCTCCCTTCCTTTTTTCTTTTCTTTTCTTCTTTATTTCTTTCTCTTTACCTTTATTTCTTCTTTCTTTCTCACCCATTAGATTGAATGATAATTTTGAATGATTAAATGGATTGAATCTACTTAAATAAAAATTATTTGGGATACCTAGTAATTTTAATAATCTAAAGGAATACTGAGACTAATTGTTTGAGAACCACTAGAGCAATAATTTTAGTTAACACTTCCTGCCCCTTATTCCTGCTTCCTCCTCATGGAGGAAGAGTGGTGTTGTTAGATCAGTGTTACATCCATTGTAGCATATTTTGACTGCCACTTATCATTGCCTGTGATTGATTTCTTAAATGATTGAATTTAAGAAAAGGGCAGGGGGATTTTACCTATCACCCTCTCGTGAAATACATGTGAATTATAAACCAGAAAAATTTGAATTTATTTATTTACAGCCTTTAAATACTAGAAGAATTACTCTTCTTGGACCGTCATTTACCTTATTTGTAAAATGAAGGTGTTGGTGTGAATTAAGATCTTTCTGGCTACACATTCTACCATATTTTATTTTAAATAAAATTCATTTATATGATTATTATATTAGCCAAAACATGATAGTTTCTATCTTCCTTAGTGTTAGATCTGTTTTTCATGGGTATACTTAGGTAAAAAACATAAACCTGCCCTTAGCAATTGTATATAAACTTTGTATATAAACTCTGAAATACTATCAAGTCTCAATTTTAAAGATAATTTGGCAAATAGTAATGCAATTTAATCATAGCTTTTAAAAAAATAATCTGGTGATTTATTTGCAGAAAAAATTACTTAATTAATGAAGGGGAAAGTTATTGTGATTTTCATTACCTTTGATCAAAACTGGAGATTTGAAAAAATCACTTGTGAATTAAATTGTCATAAAAATCATATAATGCAACTCTGATTTGCTGTGTAAAAATTTGTCAAAAGTTATGAAAAAAATAAGCTCAGAATATTTCCCTAGAATTCTTCAGGCTTTTAAAATATTTATCCTGAAGAATTTCAAAGAAAATCCCAAGATGTCTGCCTATATTGGACTATTTAGACAAAGGTAAAAATTTACAGAAAAATTAACCTGAGGAATAATTCCCAGATAAAGCCTGTGAATTATTTTCTCTATATGATTAGGACTCAGGGTAAAGTGCTCTGGAATTAATCTCATATAAATATTTTTAAATTAGAAAAATGTCATATTAAGTATTTATTGAATATAACTTTATGTTAGTGTTCAAAATACTTGGTCCACTTTTGTGATTTCAAAGATTAATATGGTCATGTTTTGTTCCAGTTTGACTTTTATTGAGCACATCATAAGTACTTAGTAGTATGATAGGTAACCGCAAATCCAAAATGCATAAAAATAGTACTTTGAAACTTCTTAAAGGAATCAAAATTAGCAGCTAGCTGCTGGGTGATTTAGAAACATAGACAAATATTAATAATGTCTTGATAAAGTAGAAAGACATGAATACATACTAAGAGAATATAGGTGAGAAAGAAAATATTTTTTTCTTGGAGGATCCAAAGAGGAGGACACAGAAGGTTGGACTCAAGACAGTTTTTCTCTACTTGGACTAGTTCTACAAGTAGAGAAAAAAATGAAGGGATTTAATGAAGACTGGACAGCTTCAGCAGGGCATAGAAGCTCCAAATACTTTAGTCTATGTGACAAATTAGATAATATAATAGATTTTCCTATGTCCATATATCAGTAACATCAAGAAAATATAAGGAGGCCTTGGCCAATGTAGCTCAATATTTGGGCATCGTCCCATGTACTGAAAGGTTGCTGGTTTGATTTCAAGTCAGGGCTCATGCCTGGGTTTCAGGCTCAATCTCATATAATTGTGCAGAAGGGAGCTGACTGATGTTTCGCTCTCACATCAATGTTTATCTCCCCCTCTCCCTTCCTCTCAAAAAATCAATTAAAAAATCTTAGAAACAAAAGAAAAGAACATATAAGTAGACTACCATGGTAGAGCAGTCACTGTTGTTGCCTGCCTATATCTCTTTGAGTTGTATAATTAGTGTGTCCTGACCTATTTTCAGCTGTCTGAGGGCTCTCTCTGGTGGCTAAAGCCTGCCCTGGAAGGAAAATACTGGAAAATAAATGTCTGCTAGGGGCTACCTTCTGCTAAAGACTGAAGGTAGTTGGTGAATTAATACTCCAGCTCCCTCACTGTTGGCTGGATAACTCTAAGGTGCATGTTCTGCACTGAGTCCATGAGTTCCACAGCAGGGCAAGGCTCCAGTTGCCTAGTGATAATGGTTGTGATAATGCATTTCTTATTGGCTGCCTTCTACTCCCTGTATCGATTTCCTTCTCCCCTCTGTGGATTCTATCAATAACTTAAACACACTCACCTGACTGTCACAGACTCTGCTACCGGTGGACTATAAACTTAGACACATGGATTTAATTGATACTATCTAAGAATCATTGAATCCTCTCGTATTCTATATGATGATTCTGTACCTATATCTTGCTTTCTCTTCTTTCAACTCACCAGCAAGGTACATAAAACAAATACTATAAATGTCTAATTTTGTGCAATGTGGAAACTGAACATTTTAGTCTATAGTCTAAGAAATTTGGCCTTCATTTCAATACCTTCATAATTTCATTTACCTTCATTGAATGAGATCATTGAGCAGGATGCTTAAAAGCAAAGAATTGGGGAATCAGATCATTTGAAGGTTTTTGTCCTATTTCTCTGTTTTCTAACTGTTTGAGCTTTGGCAATCATTAACACTTCTAAGTTTTATTTTCTTAATAGGAAAAATAAGAAAATTATAAAAGCCAATGAAATATTTGCTAAACCCTAAACAAACTTTCTATTATATATAAGAATACTCATTAATTATCACTTACTATTTTTTATTATTTTTATTCTTTTGTTATTATTGTTAAGCTAAGGTGTTAAGGTACTAAACATACAGCAAAATGTAAATTAAGATTTTAGCTTTGAAATTAAAGTCTATATTTATCTTCCGGGTTATTTTATTTCATTGCCTCTTTGAGATCAAATAATAATAATATTTATAATTTAGTGAGCTTTACTTTGTATGTGCCAGATTGTGATAAGTGATGTTGAAATGTTTTCTCATTTAAGACTCAACTTTATAAAAGCTTTATGAGGATATTCTATTTTGCCAAATGGGTAAATTAACATACCTTGCTTAGGATCAAAGTGTTTCCTGTGACATGGGACTTCTAGTGTTAAAACCAGGAAAATTTCAGGCAAACCAGGATGGTGGGTCATGCTAAAACAGAGCATGAGTGAGGATAATTAACCTGTCTAATATCATAGATTGTGTAAGTGGGAGTTTGGGGTTCAAACCCTACTCATCTGGTTTTAGAAAATCACATGTTTCCTTGCTTCTTTATAATAAACTAGAGGCCTGGTGCATGAAATTTCATGCACCTGGAGGGGGGGGTCCCTCATCCTGGCCTGCCCCCTCTCACAGTCGGGGACCCCTCAGGGGATGTCTGACTGCCGGCTTAGGCCCACTCCCTAAGCTGGAAGTAAGACATCCCTCTCGCAGTCCAGGACCCCTTGCTCCTTATTGCCTGCCTTTGGAGGAAGTGAGAGAGGTTCCTGCCACCGCCACTGTGTTCACCAGCTGTGAGCCTGGCTTCTGGCTGAGCGGTGCTCCCCTTGTAGGAGCACACTGACCACCATGGGGCAGCTCCTGCATTGAGCATCTGCCCCCTGGTAGTCAGTGCCTGTCATAGCAACCGGTCGTTCTACCGTTCAGTCAATTGCATATTAGGGTTTTATTATATAGGATAGACTCATTTACGTTGTCTGTGTTCTTCAAAGCAACGACTGTTATGACCAGACCACTGAATGACCGACCAGTAGGTATGGCACTGACCACCAGGGGCAGGCACTCAATGTAGGAGCTGCCCCCTGGTGGTTGACTGTTATGACCAGACGACTGGATGACTGACCGGTAGGTAGGAGAGAATAAGTACTCGTAGATAATATTTACTACGCTCCCACAGCCAACTCATAGATAATATTTAGTACGCTCCCACAGCCAACCTCTCGCAGCCGGCCAACCTCCCACGGTCATTCCTCCCTGCCCTCCCTGGCTGGCTGGCCCAATCAAGACTGAGCAAGACGGCGCGGATCGGACCCAATCGCCGGCCAGGCTGAGAGACCCCACCCATGCACGAATCCATGCACCAGGCCTCTAATATTGACATAAGTCTCAGGAAGGACCTGAAGATAACTTACAGCTGTGTTCTAAATTTGGGTGATCCTATCTCTCTCCTGAGAGCATTTTTGAAATATGCAGGAGCATTTTTGTTGCTTCAGTTATTGTAGGAGCACCACTGGAATTAGTGGGACGGCCTCACAAAATGAAAAATTTTCTAAATTTTAACATGTCTTTGAATATCTTCATAAGTTATCCATCAAATCTCATTGAAGTATGAACCACAATTTTAATAAATTTGAGCAAAATACTATTAAATTAGATACAGGAGAAATGTAAATATTAGCTGGTAAAATTATTAATACTCCATGTATTTAACAACTATAACATTAAAATATATGCTGTGATCATTACACATTGAAATCTTGGTTTGTGTTTGCCTACTTGAGTCTTCTGATGATCTCTACAGCAGACCTTGCTTTCTAAAGCTTCTTAACTTACTTTTCTTTCAAACTCTTCTTCTATTACTCTTTATCAACTAAGATATATTTTCTTTTGGATTTTTTTTCAAATACTAGAGTCTGAATATATGTCTTGACAGGTGGTGAGAATTTAAGACAGATTTGTTTTCTGTACCATTTGCATGCTATGCCATAAGGTAGAAAATTACATATACACCAAAAGTATTAATAAGGTCATTAATGACATGATATTTCTGGGTTTCTCCACTTTGAAAGTCCTTAACCTGCTCTAACATTTTATTTCTTCTTAAATTGTAACTATTTTTCCTCTTTCTCTTACCAAATACAGCAAAGCCTGGCTCATTTAGTAGCTTACTGAAACAACAGCTCTTATTCTAATACTAAACTTGTTTTATTGGAATTGCTTTTAATATAACTTTTCATAAAGCCCAGTTATGTACAAATATGGAGGCACTTTATTTTGTTTTTCCAGTGTGCATTTATATATTAAATTTCATAAAATTTAATTATAAATTATTTCTCCTTTATTATCCATTTTATTACAGTGGACACTACTGTTGTTTAAAAGTTATGTTTCAGTACGCTATATTATCTTTATTTTTCTATTAAAATTAATGTTTAATTAATCAGAAAATATTTTATGACTATATTATCGTTTAATTTAGTTGCAGAATAGAGTTATAATTCTGGTGTATTTTTTTTAAAAAGGAGCCATTGAGTCAAGCAGGGTTGGGAACATTGACATACACATTTATTTCTTGTAGTTACCTTCAGCAAAGGAAACAAGTTATTTGCAAATAAAAATAATAATAGTTTTTAAGAAGTAGATGAACTTGATATAATCAGCTTTCTCCAGTAATGACTGAGTATACGTTTTAGGAATCTCATTTCGATAAGAAAATGTATTCTTGACCACCTAACACTTAACATATATTTTGCAGTGAGATTTTCATATTTTGAGACACAGCAAGGCATGATCTCTGAGTGCAGCATAGAGAAACACTTTTGGAGCCAATTGGCAAGGATTGTGTGAAAGGAAGTGTGGATAAGTCACAGCTATAAAGATTTACAGAATCTTGTTAAAAGAGAATGAGAGAGAAAACAAAGATCATGAACCTAGGGAATGAATCTCAGAGGGATTGTAAAAATAATGAGGCATATATGTGTATAAAATAACACTATGGAAAAGTAAGAAACAAGAAAAGGCTAAAGTTGAAATTCACATTTTAAAGGAATTGAGTTGTGATGGAGTGTTCACTGAAATAGTTTTGTTGTTAATAAGAAAGGTTATAGTTTGGAAAATAATAAAGGCTAATTGCCAATGAAACTTTGATGAAATGTCTTATTGTTTTTTCTCCGTTAGAGAAAATTTTATCCTCACACTATGATTTAGCTGTATCCCAAGAAATACAAATAAGAATTGTCTGAGAAATCGTTCACTGTGTTTTCTAATATGAATAGTAAATATTATCTACGAGTACTTATTCTCTGCTTAACAAACAGGCCAGAGTTTATCTGTGATGTTCTTTATCCCTTTGTCTTTTATAGACAGCAAAGCTGAGCCTAAACTCGTATTTGACCAATGGCACAGAGATGGCATGTGGTGGCAGTATAACTCAAATGCTGACATCACTGTATTATTTCTTTAAGTTTTCATTTACTTATAAATTCTACAGATCTGTACTTGAAGTAGGCTGTATCTAAAGAATTCTATGATCGATGTAAATACTATAATAGATTTTACTGAGCAATATTTTATTAAACAAAATTTACTCGACTACTTATAAATTATGTCCCATAATCATGAAACTTACCAAAAGTATCTTTAAAACTAACAAACAAACAAAAAACATCTTACCTTAGTGTTTATCCACTGTCTCTTCCTACTTTCTCCTATTTTTGTTCCATATACATTAATACAAATCCTACTTAATCTTGTTTTATCAATGATACCATCATGTACCAAATTTGCTTATTTGAAAGACTTGTCCTGTATCTACTTTATCTTTAATCAAGGGCATATTCAACAAATATTTACAGATTGCAGCATATCTTCCAGATTATTTTGGCAATGTATGCCCAAAAATTGATGTTCTACCTGGCCTATCGTCTTCCCAGATTTTTCTGCCTCCACCTCTGCCTCTACCCTAAGAGGGAACACAAATTACCCTTCTTCATTGTTTAAAACTTTTAAACTTTTAATGTGTTTTTTTTTTATTGCTTGTGGGATGATGTTAAAATTCTTCTTTCTGGCATATAATGCTCAGACTTGCTGATCCACGTCCGGCTCATATCCATAGACTCCTCCTAATATATCTTGTACTATAAATGCTTAACTATTTATTTTTCCTAAATAAGCCACATGTTTTTTCACATATTCCTGTTTTGCCTAATTTATTTCCTACAGCCCCCCCCACACACACACACACACAAATGCTTTAGAACCCTGTTCAAAGATTACCACTATGAAATTTTCTTCAGTCTCCCTGGTTAAATTGGTCCATAGCCTCTTCTGTACTCCTCGTCATTGTATATTGTTGTGTTTGTTACATGGGTTTGTATTCTTCTAATTTGAATATACGTTTCCTTTTCATGTGTGAGGGCCTCAACTGAATATTTCAGACAGTGACTCCACTGTCTAATCACATCCTTAAATAATCCAGCACTATTATATAAGCCGATACACTTTTATTTTGGATGTGATGTCAATGCAATAGACATCTATCTTTATAATGTGGAATCTAGAACGGTTAACATTAAAACCAGTAGGTATCCTTTGGCAAATAAAAATCTTTAAATTCTAGAAATATCTATGTCTCCTTAAAATATTACTATTAGCCCTGGCCAATTTGTCTCAGTGGACAGAGCGTCAGCCTGCAGACTGAAAGGTCCCGGGTTCGATTCCAGTGGGAGGCACATGCCTGGGTTGTTGGCTTGATCCCCAATAGGGGGCATACAGGAGGCAGCCAATCAATGGTTCTCTCTCATCATGGATGTTTTTATCTTTCTCTCCCTGTCCCTTCCTCTCTGAAATCAATAAAAATATGTAAAAGAAAAATGTTACTATTAAACCTTTCTGTTAATAGGAACATCAAAGTATTTGAAAACCAAGAGATGAAGCAACCAAAACATACCAGAAAGATGAGACCTGATAAACTAAAAGACCAGGTTTATTTAGAGTCCTATTTTCTAACTTTAGCTCAGGAATTTAAATTCCCTCCAAACTTTTGGAATATATGGTTAGTTTGGATGTTACTTTGAAAGAAAGTTAACAATCTCTTCCAACAGTAGCGCACTATTTATATTATAGCTCTCAGAGTTGACAGGCGAAAAAGGGTGTGATGTTCATATTATAAATTTCAAGAATAAGTAATTCAGGCTCAGAAAGACTATAAAATATCTTCATCTATTTTATGAAATACATTCTGTTTGTAGAATAAGGTAAAAATCCCTCGGTTTCTTGGTTATCCCTGTGGCGTTAAAGATATAGTTTTTAAAAATATATTTTTATTGATTTTTTTACAGAGAAGAAGGGAGAGGGATAGAGAGTTAGAAACATCGATGAGAGAGAAACATTGATCAACTGCCTCCTGCACACCCCTACTGGGGATGTGCCCGCAACCAAGGTACATGCCCTTGACTGGAATGGAACCTGGGTTCCTTAAGTTATTGATAGGGCCGACGCTCTATCCACTGAGCCAAACCTGTTAGGGCAAAGATATAGTTCTTGTTGAATTTTAGGGGCTATTGCAGAAAAGGGACTGAAAAACAATGATAGGTCAAAAGTGAAAACTACTCATATAAAAATATGACACTGAGAGGTAAGATAGAGATGAGCTAATCACCAGTAAAGTGATAGTAAGTCAGCGCAAAATAGATTTGGAAGCAACCGAGGGGAAACAACGTAGATATAAACAAGTATTATATGAGGGTATCAGAATTTATGAATAGCAAGCATGTTGCATTATTAAAAAGAGATAGTCTACTCAACTACTCTCACCTATCTACAAAACCATTTTCTTTATTACTTGTTGACCAGTATTTCAACAATAGACTCTTTTTTTTTCTCTCTTTTTAAATTTTTCAGAGCAAAGTCATCAAGTAGAGCCAGGCATGGTATGAGGTTATGTGTCTACATTGAGGCCAGGGTATAGGAGGGACAGGAACCCAGCACGGAGTAACAAGGGTATGGTAGGGACAGCAGCAAACCTCTCTGTACAGGACTGGGAAGCACTGGCCAGGTACATGCTGGAGCAGACTGAGGAGAACATCCATGTGGGTTGGTGTCAAAAGTTCCACAGCAGGTTTTTGATGCCAAGCAAAGTGAAGATGTTTTCCAAGTGTTGGTGATGGATTACAGCAATATGACTTACTATCCTCCAGTGTTACTTAAAATCAAATAAATTCCTATATGTGTGGGGCTCAGAAAAGGAGAGCACATGGCTCTTGTAGTTAGTGAGACATCAGAGAGAGAACTTTTTAGAAGCTTAAGAATGACAGGCCTGTGGCACAGGATAAATAATAGTGCCAGCCTGGCTGGTGTGGCTCAATGATTGAGGTCACCGTTCAATTCCCGGTCAGGGCACATGCCCAGGTTGTGGGCTCCATCCCCACTGTGTGGCATGCAGGAGGCAGCCGGTCAATGATTCTCTCTCAACATTGATGTTTCTATCTCTCTCTCCCTCTCCCTTCCTATCTTGAAATCAATTAAACTATATTAAAAAATTAATAGTGCCAAATGAACGTTTATGATAATACGTTTCTTAAATTTATAGTTTTTCAAGAGCCCAGGAATCACTCCAATAATAAATGGGATTTTTACATTGTGTAAGATTTTTCAACTGTTTTAAAGAGAAAGTGTGTTCTCCTTATTCTTAAAGCCCAATATTTCATGTGTTTAAGATATATTATTTGTCTAGTTTTAGGAACACTTCAAAGTCCTGTGTGGGAAATTGCCTTCATATTTGCATATGCATAAGATCCACTTTTTTATTCATCTGCCCATCCATCCATCATCCACAAAGAGTTAATATACATTTTGAAGTACTTACTCTATTAAGTCACCATGATAGGCAGAAAAGAATACAAATATGACAATTATTTTCCCTTGACATGACATCCTTGAGAACATCCTGGGTATCAATAATACATACAACTTTGTTTGGCTTTGAATCTCCATGTAGAGCTGTCCAATGATATAAGGACCCATAAAATAAAATTAAAATGCAATTCAGTTACTGTCATTTGGCTATCCATTATTTTTATTGTTAGAATTCTTGGCTCCTTTACAGCTAATAATTGTCTAAATTCGGTATCACCAATTTCACTCCCCTCATTCTTCCCGTCAAATCATGCAATCAGCTCTATCAATCTATTGAAAGACCTTTGTTAAGGTTGCTGGTAAACTACTATGTTGTTATATCCCTGATCAATGTTTAGATCTCATCTTACTCAATCCATCAGCAACATTTGACATTGCCCTCATGTTATTCCAGAACACTATTATCTCTTGATTACCTTCTTTTGTTGTGTTTTTATTTGTTTTGTTCCGCTAGATCCTTCTTATCCCCATGTCCTCTACATGAGAGGTGCAAATTTTAGATCTTTTCTCCTAGATGATCTCATTCAGTCTCATGACATTAAATACCATCTGAAATTATGATTCACACATTTACATTTCTAGCCGACACATCTCTCATGAACTTCTGATTCTTATAGCCAATTGTCTATTCGACATTACCATTTGGATATCTAGCAAGCATTTCAAATGTAATATGTCCTAAATAAACTCCAAGCCATGCTCCCATCCCCCCTTACCCTCCAGAAAAACCTTCCAATGATAGAAAATATCAACATCATTTTTCCAGTTGTTTAAGCCAACAACCTAAGATTTATTCTTAATTTCTCTCTTGTCACACCCACAGTTAGTGTGACAATATCCTTATTCTTAAATTTTTACATTGTTTTACAGGCAATGGTATGATTCATTCCCTCAAGGGGTTAAAACAAGGAATATGGGATTATAGGCATGCAAGTTCTTTGAGCTTTTAAGATGTAAAGCACTCCACTAAACTAAGACATTATCTTTAGTATTAAGTACTAGTAGCTGAAGTTGACATAAAGTATCAAGGATATTAACAAGTAAAAGTTAAACAAATTACTCTGATAAAATTTAAATAGGAGAGAGAGACCAAGATGGCGGCATAGGTAAACACCGGAGACTGCTGCCGCAAACAACCACTTCAAAAATACAACTAAAAGACGGAACAGACATCACCCAGAACCACAGGAATATCTTTAGTATTAAGTACTAGTAGCTGAAGTTGACATAAAGTATCAAGGATATTAACAAGTAAAAGTTAAACAAATTACTCTGATAAAATTTAAATAGAAAAACTTGCTTCATATGTCTTTATTATTTTTAGAAGAAAGTGCATAGCAGGTCAGACAACGGAAAAGAGTTGACTAAATTTACAGTAAAACTATATGTACTTGTTTTATAAATGTACAGTATACAGAATTTGTGAGTTAGATAGGGCAGACAGTAAAATCTACATCTTCCTAAACATTTCTCCAAATTCTCAAGTTTTTTTTTTTCATCTGAGGAAATAACTAACATTAGGGTTTTGCTTTCCTTTTAAAAATATTTCATGTATACATCCACGTTAGTATATACATACATGTATTTGAGTATAGATATAGATTTTAAAACATATGACTGCTTACTTTATTCATAAAAAATCATTATCTATAAAATGAAATGAAATAAAAGTTTTGAATGACTCTACAATCACTTTTTAAAATACAGAAAACAGATACTATGAGGCCACCAGGAGTTGGTAACCTGGTTTACTGTCTGGTTGCAAACTTAGTCTTCAGTGCTGAACCTCCCAAACTGCCTCCTGTATTTGGGTCACCCATACAGAAGTTCATTAGGCACAGACCTGTTACACTTTCACACTAAGGGCTATAAACCCCACTGTTATTTGAAAGGCTCATGCTCTGGTTGCAACAAAACCCCTGAAACTTTAACTAGCAATACATTTAGGGACCAATTTCTTTTCAAGCCCTAGGAAGCTCAGAACTAAGCCTGGTTTGAGTGCAAATGGTCCCCCTTGAATACAAAGGTTTCTTGTTAAGAGTGACTAGAAAGCTGAACTTTAATATTTCTAATCTATGACTATAAATTGCTTTACAAATTAATTCTTATATTCTTTCTATACTGCAAAGGGTAAAGAGTAGAAATTTATTCCTCAGAATAAAATTTGACTATAAATGTAGATAATTGAAAGTAATGTTCTGTGTGTGTGTGTGTGTGTGAGAGAGAGAGAGAGAGAGAGAGAGAGAGAGAGAGAGACATTTCAGAGTTTGCAAAAGACATTAAATGCTGCAATGCTGCAAAGGAAAATTATTATTATCCTTCAGATTTTATATAACAACTATTTACTAACTGCATAACAGAGTTTGCAAAGGACATTAAATGCTGCAAAGGAAAATTATTATTATCATTCAGATTTTATATAACAACTATTTACTAACTGCATAAGGTTCTAAAAAAATGTAAATACTTATCTCATTTTATGTGATTAATATACCACTTTTCTACCAAGATGGGCAATCTCTTTTAGTTGCTTTTAGTGATACCAAAATATTTAATTATCTCCTGTGGTCTTAGGTACTTTAAATTGAATATAAAATAAAATCCGGGACACTGACCATAAACTTAAAGTCCAAGAAAATAATTTTCCTAAAAAGACATGAGCTATGATGCTTCCAGTAGCTAAAGCAATAACAGATGTAAATTTCCCAATTAGTTTTAATAAGAAAGAATCTATCTTCCCCTAGAAAAATTAAATATACTCATTATCAGAAAAGTGTTTCACCTTGATGCCATTTGATTCTATGGTGGAGAACATTTCTTTTGACATTTATACTTTCGGTAAATGAAAACTGTGGCGCAATCAGTAATTCCACCCCAGCCTTTGAAAGCTCACTGCATCATTTGCTAAATGTGCGTGGCCAGAGGAGAGACACAAGTGTAGAGCAGCTCATGAATTCTCAATCATCTCCGAGCCTCTGCAGAAGTCCTTGAAGCAGCCATATAGAATCTGCCATATGCTGAGAACTGCACTCAGCGGACCCACTCATCATAAGAAAGGAGGATGCATCGTTATGCTGAGTCAATGGTTACAAGTTGGCAATAAAATTGAAGAAAATTGAGGTCATCTGTTAGATGTACAGTATAAAGCTCTGCCCTGAGACTCAAAAAAATTTCATTGATAAAATGGAATTAAGTTGAAAGTGGTTTGAGAATACGGTTCTTGGGGCTGCATTCTGCCCAATGGGATACAGGGAGCAAGGAGATGAAAAAGGGCAAACCCAGCACTTAATTGCTAAGCAGCAGATTTTGTGAATCTCACATTTTAGAATGAACCCAAGAGCCATAACACAAATTTTACCTCCTTTTCTGGAGTTTAGTCTAAGGGCATGAAAAGTACGGTTTTGAATCTCAGAATTATTTTATGAATACTACCTATGATGCAACAACTGTATATTGAAGAACCACATTCAGAAAGTCTGTATTAGAGATTACAGTGTAAAGGATGTGATTTTTCCTGTCAAGAAAGGAATATGCTTACTAACTCCCATAGCTTTCTCTGGGTATATGATCCAGCATATTATTGACACTTAAGTTCATATTCTAGTTCAAGAATCCATTGGTATTTTATTTTTGTATTGATTTCAGAGAGGAAGAGAGAGGGAGTGAGAGATAAAAACATCAGTGATGAGAGACAACCATTGATCTGCTGCTTCATGCACACCCCCCCACTGGGGATCCAGCCTGCAACCCAGACATGTGCACTGACTGGGAATGGATCCATGACCCCTGGTTCATAGGTCGATGCTCATTGAGCCACCCAGCTGGACTATATGTTTAGTTTCTAATCTTGAAGTGATAGATCTACAATGATCATTTCTTATCATTTCTCGGATTATATTTACTGGGGCAAACACTTCAGAACACTTTGGAAGTGTCCTTAGGAATCTGTATAATACAATTATGTCAACCCACTCTGCTATAACCATGGAGTTGTATTTCTTGTAAAGGGAGCACACACCCACACATGGCTTTTCTTTCTCTTCCTCTGATCTTTTTTTTTCGGTTCTCTTCTTCCTTCCTTTCCAGGCCTTTCTTTACCTTTTATTTTATTTTCCTCCTTCTATTTAATTCACACTGAAGTAATTTCCTCAGATAATCTCACTGGCTTCAGATATCCAACAGCTATTTCTGTGTAAGAGATGTATAATACAGATTTTGAACTCAATGTGTTTCTTAGTTCCATTTTGAAAATTGTTTATTGTTGATGGACATCTTTGCTTGGATATCAAAATCACATCAATTATTCAATATGTCCTTAATTGAATTTGTAATTTTCTCCTCCTGCTTGTATCCACCCAAATACGCTTTACAACCTGCATATTTATTTTTATTATTGGCATTATTATTCAGCAAGTTTGAAAATATAACAAGTTTATGACTATAAACATATTTTAGACATAATATGCAATACTGTATCTTTCTGTCTTTCACAAATTCTTAAACCTTTCTACAATGCTGTGTGGTGTAATGGTTTTATTTAAAGGTGCAGGCTTTTAAGTTTCAGTTTTTTCATCTATAATATAGAAATTACTATGGCACATTATTGTTGTAATGATTAAGGAAGGTAATGGGGAGAGAAAGTTGTTATAGAATTTGGATAAGTAGCAAATTTCAATAAAATATAGTTAATCTTACTTATTAGCAATGTTACCCCCCCCTTTACCAACTCATCAATTCTATTTATAAATATTTTAATTAAAAATATTTTAAAAATCAGAAAATTGAAGTAACTTCGCAGTGAAACCAATGCTTAACACCTAATTTCTGTCACTAATACTTTATGTTAGTTGCTTATCACATATCTATCTATCCATTCTTTAATCCATTCATCAATCCATTCATTGATCCATCTTACTTCAAGGTAAATTCCATACATCAGTTCACTATCTGCTCTTTGGACCGCAGCTTGAGCACCTAGAATTTATTTGCTTTCTGTTTGTGTATATATAGGAGTAGGCAAATATATGTTAATAATAATAATCTAATAATTAATAAATAAGTAGTAATGTAAGAATAAATAGTTTCATGTACTCAAAACTGTAAACCTACTTTTGCCCACCACTGTATATATACAAACCCTGTATAATATAAGCTTCTATCAATATATTGAGCATTAGCATCATCCCAGAAAGTGACCTTATGTTTCTTCCCAGTCAATCCCCACTCTCATCTTTCACAGGCAACCACTACTCTAATTTTTCACCATATTAGTTTTGCCTTCGGGAGTATTAACTATGTTCTCTGTGTAATATGCTTTTCACTCTGTAAAATATTTTTGAGATTTATCCATACACGATCCACTCTATGAAAAAATGACAGTTTTTTCATCCTACTATTGCTAACCCCCAAGATGTTTCCAGTTTTGGACTATTATAAATGAGACTCTATGAAAATTTCTATAGAGTCATCTTGTGGCATTATGTTTTCATTTTTCCTGCACACATACTTAGTAATGAACTGCTAGGTTATAGGGTAGATATATGTTTAAGAACTTAAGAAATGGGCAGATTTTTTTCAAAGTGTTTGTACAATAAAATTTCTAGAAACTATATGTGAGTTTCCTATTGCTCTGTAACTTTACTCACATTAGGTTTTGTCTGTCTTTGAGTTAGTTGCCAGTGGCTGAAGTTATTCTGAAATCTCTCCTTTAGGTTTTTAGTTCAGAAAAATCGTCAGTTTTATGTTAATTTCCCCAATTGATACTGTTGGCTTACCTTCAGACTACCATCCCTGAAAATGGTTACTTACTCAGTGTCATTCCCTTTTTCCAATTTTAGACTCCCCTCTAGAATCTGTCTGCTTTTGATCATGTTCCCATTGCTTTAAACTTCACTTGTTCACTCAGAATTTATAATTATCTGTGAGAGCTTTATGGCCAGTAGGAACTTAGCCATATTGGAAGCTGAACAGATCAAGGCTTCATAAGCTTATTTCAACACCATCCTAATTGTGCTCCTGGATTTCATTTTTCAAAAGGTTCCCATCCATCATTAACATCAATCCCAGATGAAACATACTAATGCACGCAAGCCATTCCTCTGTTAAAAATATCTTTAATGGTTCCTCTACTCATGATAAAAATAGACCCAATTCCCACAGTCTTCACTTATGTTCAGGGTTCTCCATTATCCAAATCTATATCAGTTTTCAATTTAATTTTTTATAATGCAGATAACCATGTGAGAGAAAAGTGCTACAGGAAATTTATTCTCTCAAATATACAACACTCTTACTACTAGACTTATTTTAGTCTCCTAGATTGTTTGGGCTTGAATTCCAGCTTTATCATTTATCAATGATTTGATCTTCAGCAGTAAACACTATAATGATAGTAAAAATATTAACATTAATAATAATATCAGCTAAAATTTATTAAATATTTAGTACACTAATTGTGTTAATAAGGTTGTAGAATAAGCACACAATTTTAGATAAGACTGTTACTATTTTACTTAATTTATATACCTTCTCCCTCCATATTCCCAGACCCCCAAAATAGCCTACCAAATAATACCAAATAACACATAGAACCTAAAATAGCACTAACATGTAGTAAAAGCAGGAATGATGTGATAGGTACTCAGCCTGCATAAAGTAGAAGTAATGTATGTACAGTGTAGTTACACTTATTAAAAGACTGATTTCTCCTTAAGTATACAATAACTTAATGGGAACACCATGTTTTATACACCCATCAGTCCATTCAAGCAAGGACTTTCCATTTTATCTATTACCAGATACCAACTAAAAGACCACTTTGCTACTAGCACAACCTACAGGAACTTTGGCAGCTTTCAAGATTCTCTCTCTGCATGTAAATAGTACAAATGGTGGACACAGGCACGTTCAATGCATATGCAATATCTTTGTTTTGTGCACCACAATCAAAACATTTAATTGCATCCAGTTTTACCCTGAGCATAACAAATACCCTTAAAACCTCTGTTAGGTTTTTCGGATATCTTAAGGCACTTCTTACCAATGTATGCACACAGTAAATTGAAATGAAGCACAGATGCTCACACTTATATTTTAAAGCTATGACAGCTTGATGCAGAGTGTAGTTCCCAGGAAAGGAGCTTCGCGGGGCCAGTCTCATTGCTCAGGGTGCTACTGCCTCCATAATGGCTCCCAGCGAAACAAACACTGAATGCAAATTTCACACATACCCACCTTTTTCTTTGGTAAAGGTGAAAATTCTCTTTGGCTATCTTTTGATTATTAAAACAGGCACTAAAGTAGGCCTTTTGCAAATGATAGATAGTTCCCAGGAAAGGAGCTTCGCGGGGCCAGTCTCATTGCTCAGGGTGCTACTGCCTCCATAATGGCTCCCAGCGAAACAAACACTGAATGCAAATTTCACACATACCCACCTTTTTCTTTGGTAAAGGTGAAAATTCTCTTTGGCTATCTTTTGATTATTAAAACAGGCACTAAAGTAGGCCTTTTGCAAATGATAGAAGAGCAAAACCGGCAGTTGAACATCCCTCTTGTAATCCCAGACCACTGGCTCCTAACCGCTTGCCTGCCTGCCTGCCCTGCTTGCCAACCTGGTCACCCCCTAACTCCCCCCTGCCAGCCTGGTCGCCCCCTAACTGTCTGGAAGGAAGTTGGACGTCTGGAAGATGTTGGTCGAACTGGTCTAATTAGCATATTACCCTTTTATTAGTATATATATATATATATATTACACACAAACACACACACACACACACAGGAAAAGCAAAAGTAGCTTTACAGTTGTTTGTATGGAAAATGACATGCAGGTTATGATTATTATAATAGCTTGGTATTATTATAATAGCACTAGAGGCCCGGTGCACAAAAATTTGTGCACTCAGGGGGAAGAAGGGGGTCCCTCAGCCCGGCCTGTGCCCTCTCACAGTCTGGGACCCCTCGAGAGATAATGACCTGCTGGCTTAGGCCTGCTCCTGGGTGGCAGAGGGCAGGCCCAATCCCTAGGTACAGCCCCTGGTCGGG
>NW_005353916.1:2031439-2040251 GCF_000412655.1 Myotis brandtii
CATCAGCTGCCTGGCTGCCGGCCGCCATCTTGGTTGGCAGTTAATTTGCATATCTCCCTGATTAGCCAATGGGAAGGGTAGCGGATGTATGGCTAATTACCATGTTTCTCTTTTATTAGATAGGATGGTAACTCAAAAGAATGTCACCATGGCACAGTGCACTCACAATTCACATTGCCCACTCATACATATGGCTTATTTACTAAGAATAATGTCCACCAGGTTCACCAATGTTGTTGGAAATGGCATAACCTGAATTTTCATAAAAAGGGGGAAGACAAATATTTCATGGTATCACTTATAGTTGGAATCTAAAAATTAAACACTAAAAAATTTGAACTCATAGAATCAGATCTTTTTAAAAAGTAATTGCCAGAGGCTGGTGGTTGGGGAAAATAGGAAGTAATTAGTAAAAGGACATAAACTTTCAGCTATAAGATGAATACAGTCTGAGGATCTGATGTATAACATGGTGACCATAGTTGATGCCACTGCATTGTAAAACTGAAACTTGCAAAAAGTAGAACTTAAATATTCTCACCAAAAAAAGGGCAAAATACGTGAGGTTGTGGATGTGTTAGCGCACTAGAGTGGAGAATCGTTTCACAATGTATATGTATACCAAATCATCACATTGTACACCTTAAATGCCTTAGAATTCTTTGGTCAATTATACTTCAATAAAGAAAATAATTGACAAAAATAATTGACAAACTGTTGACAATTGAATTTAAGGAAGATACATTTAATCTCCAAATGAAAAGATAATTTTCCTCCAATATGAATTGTGATGAGTTATTTATTTAGCGCAGTTCAACCTAGCTTCCTTATTTGCCATATTCTAAATTATACAAAAGCACTGTTTATAAAATCTTTCTTTTTACTTTTTTTCTAAAATGTTTTATCAATTAAAGCTTGAAAATATGAATGACAATATATATTGGCGAGTATTTTATGTGGACTTTGTGAACAAATATATGTAACATAATAGGCTATTAAAAAAAATGCTATATATAGAAAACTTGCTTTCACACTTTTTTTCCTGAGACTCTGTTGTATAAAATTTCCTGGTGAAGGAATCTGGGGACTGGAGGGATATAGAGCAGGAATACAGCTCTGCTGTAACTAGCTCTACTTTGATCTGTTTTTATTCTTGAGATTTCATGTAAGATTTTGTTTAACACCGGGTTGGTAATAAAAGTGTAATATATATTTGGATTTAATCTTTAGAGTTAAGCGTATCCGAGCCCCATGCTTCCTTTCTAGTTCTCATAACTGAAGAGGTGTTTTTATCTCTGCATTATAGAAAATAAAAGGAAGCTTTGAGTTTCCTGAGTTATAAGAAACCTCTGGATCTTCTAGGCTTCAGACTGAGGCTTTTGATCCTTTAAATCTCACAATGGCCTTATAGGACAGAAAACGGCTGTACCAGTGTCTGACAACAAACCTCAGACACAGGGGTGTGATTTCAGTTGAGTAGGTTTAGGGTTCGAACACAGAACTTTCTCTCCTGAACCAATACTGTCTCCTTTTCAGCATTCGGGGAGCCAAATTAATTAATACCGTACTATGTTATAATGGATTGTATATGGTAAGGATATTGATTAACTTCCTATCCTAGACACTTTGCTTTTTATAGTATAATTTGAGCATCAACATTTTAGGTGGTAGAAGATTTTTACTTTTTATGCTCTTCTTTTGAAAATAAGTACATTTCTCCCTAAGTACAGTTGACTCTTGAACAACATGGGCGTTAGGGGCACCAACTCCTTACTGTTGAAAATCCCCATATAATTTTTGACTCCCCCAAAACTTAAGTTGTCCCTCCGTGTCTGATTCCAGGATTTCCCACAGATACTAAAATCCACAGATGCTCAAGTCCCTTGCATAAAATTGCATAGATTAGAGCATATGTCAGCCCTCTGCATTCATAGACTCGCAACTGCTGATTGAAAGCAGTGATACCCCGAAAGGCAAGCTGATTCTCTCATTGCAGGTTCTTGTCCTATGAAGTTTGAAGAATAAAATTCGCAGGCTAAACGATTTTAAGCAAAAGTGTGGAAGTTTTTTGCAAACGTATGCAAACTTCCCCTGGGGAGGAGCCTCCAAAAGGGAACCCCTTAGGAGAGGAGTCCCCAAAAAGGGAAAAGTCCTCTCTCTCTAAAATGGGAAAAGCCAATCCAGTGAGTTTATTTGTCCACAGGTTTACAAATGCTGGTAGCTTCTTTGTTCATCCCACTTTCTAATTGGACCCTTCCTCATTTTATGTCCCCTGTGCTTTACCTAATTGGCCACTCTCCCCTTTCCCTGCATGTTATCAGTTTCAAAGTTTCAAAGCTCACCCAGTGTCCCCCTCTTCCTCCTCCCCTTATCTTGTAACATTCTTGTAAACAATCTGGCGGCTTGGAGCTTCTCTGACCATCATGTATGTCTTCCTCTCCCATGGACCCTCCTTTCCCCTCACCTCCTTTCCTGTCTCTAAAATCCTTTCAACAGTACAGGTATTTATAGAAAAGGTCCTCATAAAAGTGGCTCCTTGCCATTGAAATCCATGTTGTTCAAGAGTCAACTGTACTATCAAAATTCATTTTACCTATTTTTTGAAATTTGATAAAGTGGTTTATAAAATATTTTCAAACTTGTTTTTCAATGGGCTGAATTTTGAGTGTTCATCTTTTACTCGTTCATATTTTTGAGAGCAAAAAACAAATGCCTCAAATATAGTCAAAGCACTCTAACATTTTTATATCATTGAGAATCTTTGATTAGTTGACTTATGTGCATATTAAAGGAAATCTTGTTAATTTTATAGTTAGAAAGCAAAATTAATTTTTTACTATCCTGCCCATACATTTATATTTATGTGTGGGGGTTGGGGTGGTATGTACACATAGGATAAGAATCATTATACTTTATGTTAAGTTTTGAGTTAACATATTGAGGATAAAATTACTATTGCTATATTATTTTCAGGCCTAACACTCAACAAATGCAAACCCCAGAATAAAATTTTCTAAAATTGCCCATAACAATTAGAATGGAGATTAAACTAATTATTTAGAAATTATTTTCATCCTTCTGCCATATACTGAGTATAAACATTTGTATTTATTTTTCTGCATATAACATTGTTCTATATCACATCTAACCCCCTTAGTTTTTCTATTGTTGAGTTGCGGTGCTTGGTTTTCTGAAATTTCATAGTGTTTGAAGCTTTGCCCTTTATATGCCTAGAATTACTGTCATGCCTATACAAAATTTTCATTCATTTGGAATGTGTGTTCTAGAAGTACACAAGTCCTTAGACTTTAATATTTTGTAAGAAAATATGTGAATAATAAAATTAAACTTGTTTATTTAGTTCTTGGAGTCTTACCATTTTTGTGGGACATCTCAACCTAATAATGTTTCATGGAACAGAGTATAATAAATTCTAATTTACTTTATGAAATGTTTTCCTTTTATGTATACTTGGAGGTGTCTCCATCATACTGAGAAAAATAGCTTTCCTTCACTGGAAATAGTTAATTGGTCAGGATCCTTTTAAAGGATGATTTGGGCCCTAACCAGTTTGGCTCAGTGGATAGAGCGTCGGCCTGTGGCCTGAAGGGTCCCAGGTTCAATTCCGGTCAAGGGCATGTACCTCTGTTGCGGGCACATCCCCAGTGGGGGGTGTGCAGGAGGCAGCTGATCAATGTTTCTCTCTCATTGATGTTTCTAACTCTCTATCCCTCTCCCTTCCTCTCTGTTAAAAAATCAATAAAATATTTTAAAAAAGAAAATAAAGGATGATTTGGAAAAGCATGGCACTATCTTCCTTGTTAATGTGTACTTGTCCTAAGCAATTATAATTCATCTCCTTTCTTAAAGAAGGATTTAGTTGAAAGCCAAAAATAAGAAAAATAGGACAGTTAAATAATATCTGTTGTAGATCTCCGGGCAGATCCCACTCCTTTCCAGTTGCCTTCATTTCCTCGGTATTCTTTCAACTTCTCACAATGTCCTTTAGCTCAGCTAGCACACAAAGCGATTCTTCTTGAATAGATACTATACCTGCCACTCAGAACACAGCAGAATTTCTGCTAGGACTTGGTATTTTTATAACTGTTTTCATCCATGGGCCTCATAAAACCTGGCAAACATGATCTCATTATGCCTTAGGATATTCCTGTGAACTTAGTGGGTGGCCAATATTGTTAATATTATGCCAGTTTTGTAAAGTATTTTATCCAGTTTACATAATGTATTACTCTCTGTGTTGTGCAGCTTTTAGGAGTGATTAATGCGACCAAGGACACAGAAAATAAAATGCAAACCTAGGTTCAGAACTTGTGCTAACAAGAAGGGCCCAGCACCTCATCTCTTCAGATGTTGCTTCTCTTCTCTGTCTGGCTCAATTCAGACATATTATCTTTACCATTTTTTTAAAAATTGCTACAGCCCTTACAAGGATTATGTTATTCTTCAGTTATTTTTTCACTAGTTTCTAGAGGTGAATAGTCTGCATAAAATACGTAAGATGTAGTGTAGTATATTAGGTGTATCTTGAATCCCATTATAAACCTCCTAAAATAATTTAATCATTAATCAGCTTTATTTATATGAATTGCACATCAAGGATCACTATTAATTTGGCAAACTTTATCATTAAGAAAAATCTTTAATTTCAGGATAATGGTTATTTCTGGATTTGAAATGGTAATACAATAAGGAAAGGTGTGTACAGCTTTAATAACTTTATAAGATTTATTCCTTGTGAAGATTATGTTATTCTTCAGATAAGATATTCTTCTAATAAAATTATAGGAAAATTGGTTCAATGAGCTAAACAAATACATACACACAATAATTTTAATGACCTCATAAATAATCAAAGAAGCAAACACCTAGATTTTTCTATTACAGTACAGTCTACCCTACTTCTGACATGCACCAAATTTATATAAATGGTCTCTTAAAATTAAGTAATAGTTACAAAGAGTTTAAATGTCTCTTCACTTCTTTATAAAATTTACTATTAAGTTTTAACAGAAATATGATTTATAGAGGACATTTCTTAAATTCGAATAAAAGTAAAGAGGAAAATAGGTATTTTTCCCAGTTGTAGTAATAAATGTTTTTCCTGACCTGAATATAGAGAAGAAATGAGAGCTATAGATATAGGTTGAGGGTGATAAATGACCCAGCAGATGCATTGGAGAAATAAGCATATGTGTGTGTGACAGAAATTTGTAGTTATAACTGAAGTGATAAAACCAAACTTATCTTTGGTTTTAAGAACCAGAAAGCATCCCACTTCCTGCATCTTTGCAAAGATAAACGCATGTAACATCACTTCAAAAAGAAATCCATAGCCCTGGCCAAGTAGTTCAGTTGGGAGAACATCATCCTGATATGCCAAGGTTGTGGGTTTGATCCCCAGTCAGGGCACATACAAAAATCAACAAATGAAGGCATAAATAAGTGGAACTATAAATTGATGGTATGGTTTTTTTTTTCTCTCTCTTTCCCTTCCTCTTTTTCTAAAAATCCATTAAAAAACAAAAATGGAAACTATAACCTTTTTCATTCCATGCACATTATTTGTGTATGAAAACAATGTTGATATGATGGTAGTTTGGGGGTATTTTTTATGTATTTTAATTAAATTTATTAGAGTGACATTGGTTTATAAAATTATATAGGTTTCAAGTGTACAATTCTATAACTTTTTTACAAATCAAATTATAACAAGTGAAGCATAAATTATAAAATAAAAATGCTTTAAAAAGCACACTTAAAATAGAGCTCTCTTTTCTTTTTAAAGGAATTGTCTTCACAAATTCTTCATCCTAGTTGAAATGTCACATTGTACCTTCTGTTCAGTTACTATATATCTATGCATATTTATTTTTCTTTCTAGACGTTTGTTCCCTTTTAACTAATATAGATTATACAGATTAGTTTTTAAATATATTTAAAATGATATTTTAATATTTCTAGTTCTTCCTGGCTCATGCATGATTAATGTGCAAAATTATAAAAAAACAATAAATTTATCTATAGCTCATAATCACTGCACTCAGAAATAAGCATCGTTAATATTTTTGCATAGAGCTTTTAAATATTTTTTAATAAAAATGTGTTTTTTAAAGGAGATGAATATACTGTGTATTTAAAAAAACACTTTATTTGAAATCATTTTAACACAGAATAAAAATAAGCACACTACAGAGAACACTTTATGCCCTCTACCTGGATTTAACTATTGTTAAGATTTTATGATGTTTGCTTTATGTACATACTTTTTTAACTCTGCCTTTTGTCATTCAGTATGTTCTGAATAGGGTAAATATCAGTATTGTCTTACACATTAATTAATCGATGAAATACTTAATTGCATTGTTATAATATGGTAAAACACTTATGTAAGTACTTTACATTTTTCCTATATCATAAAAGACTAATATGCAAATCGACCAAATGGCAGAACGACCAGTTGCTATGACATGCACTGACCACCAGGGGTCAGATGTTCAACATAGGAGCTGCCCCCTGGTGATCAATATGCGGCTGGTGAGCACAGCAGCAGTGGCAGGAGCCTCTCCCGCCTCTGCAGCAGCACTAAGGATTGTCCAACTGATGGCTTAGGCCTGCTCCTTGGGAGGGCGCAGGCCAGGCTGAGGGACTCCCCAAGTGCATGAATTTTGTGCACCGGGCTCCTAGTTATCTTCTAAAATCCTAAAATAATTCCATTCTATGTATACTTATATATATTTTATGCACAATTCTATTTTATGCATATTTTACCTAGGAAGAAACTGAAGGTGAGAAGCAACTTAGTGACATGCCTCAGGACATCCAGGAGTAACTAAGATTTAAAGACAGGAATACTAGCTTCTTCGTGCTATGTAACAAATTACTGTAAATCTTAGTAATTGGAAAGTGCAAAGGTTCATTATCTTTCTGTTTTTGTGGCTCAGGAGTCTGGTAGTGACTTTGTTGGATGGATCTGGCTCTGCATATCCCGGGAGACTGTAATCAAGGTACAGCCAGGACTGCAGTAATCTCTCAAGGCTCACCTGGATGAGGCTCTGCTTCCAAACTCACACACATGGTGTTTGTCAGGCTTTGGAATATCTGCTCCCAAGCTCACTGATGTCGCAGCTGGCTTTCCTTAGAATGCTTCCCTTCTGTTATTGTCTATTTGTAAAAGGTAAATCAATTAGTTCAGCTCACACTCACAGAAAGGCGATTACATAACCTCATGAATATTAGGAGAGGAGTGTCATTGTGGGTCATCTTTGAGACTGCCTACAATATCAGGGGTTTTTTTTGACATGCTTCTAATAATTAATTGCCCATAATGCTTTCCTAGTGTGAGAGGTATTCCTGGTGAGGATCATTGTAGTTTGTGTACCAATTTTCAAGAATTGATTATTCAGGTTGCTTCCCATTTTTATTTGCTATTATAAATGTTGTTGTGACAAATAATACTAATCCATTATTATTTCCTTAGGAAGTAATATCTACCATTTATCAATTTTATGTCATAGGCAATTATTTCACAAGAAAGTATTGAATTTAGAGTAAGGAGGTCTGGTTGTGTGATAAATAAAAATCAACTTCTCTTCTGAAACTCAGGGTTTTTTTGACCTATACTGGTACACTTAATTTTTGAAGGACAAGAGAATGGCCCTTGTTTATCTGTAGGTCTCCAGATCTTATCACAATACCGGCTTCTTTTGTAGGCACTCAGTATATCTTCTATATCAGAATGCTCATAAAATGTAAATGAGATATTGAATGAGAGGTCATTTGGAAGATCACAAAAAGTAATGAAGATTTGAAGTCTTAAGAAAATTTAAGAAGTGGTTTGAGTTAATTGCCAGAAAGAAAATATTATCATTATTTTAACACTTTTTATTTTTAAATCTTACTTGGACTTATTTTATGTTCTGATTTCAGACAGTTCCAATATGTATGTGTGCATGTATATATGCAATGTAAGTAGGTAGGTAGATGTTTTGTTAATTCCTTTCCTTTTTTTCTTTTTCTTTTTGATAATACCATCTAATTCTCATGGTCAAGTCTGCATTGGGTACAACCATTACAATGTGTTTTAAATTTCCTTTATGTATTTTTATTTGCTCACATGATAATCAGATCACCTCTATTTTTCCCACTCAGTACTTTATGATGTTTTGATTGGTATTTCAACAGCCAAAAATGCCTCTCTACCTTAAAGTGTACTATGCATCCTTCTACTTTAAAAGATTTTCTGAAATTATCATATCCTAAAAGGTTGTTTTTACTTATTAGATTCTAGGCTTAAAAAATTACCCCCTTTGGGCTACATTTGTCAATCTATAAAAGGTACTTAGATTCATATCAATTTAATTTATTTTAACATGTTAGTTGTTCTAAAATCCATGTATTATAATTGTCATTTGTCAAATTTATGTCCAAATATATTCTTTTTGAAAGTTGGCTATGTTTGAAAAAGCTATTTTATTATGCAAGGCAATGTCAGTGTTCCAAATGAATGAGTTGTTTATGAAATGCTCATTTATTATCATTTAAATCAATTATAACACTGAAAAAAAATATTGACTTTCAGGTATTCTTTCCAATACAACAAATATTTGTTGATTTCCCATCATGTGCCAGGTGCTGTCCTTGGTTTTAGGACTAGAATAGTAAACACACAAAGGTCATGTTCTCATGAAGCACATTCTAATTTCTGGAAATAGATGAGACACAAGTAAACCTGTGATATCCTATATAATAAAGAGGTAATATGTAAATTTGTGCCGAGCCAGCTCAGCCAAGG
>NW_005353916.1:2040845-2055739 GCF_000412655.1 Myotis brandtii
GACCAGGCCTGCAGGGGAGGGCAGTTGGGGGCAACCAGGCTGGCAGGGTAGGGCAGTTGGGGGCGATCGGGCCAGCAGGGGAGGGCAGTTGGGGGCGATCAGGCTGGCAGGGGAGTGGTTAGGGGGTGATCAGGCTAATAGGCAGAAGTGGTTAGGGGCAATCAGGCAGGCAGGCAGGCAAGTGGTTGGGAGCCAGCAGTCCTGGATTGTGAAAGGGATGCCCGATACCCCCCCCCCCAGTGCACAAATTTCGTGCACAGGACCTCTAGTTTATTTTAGTAATAAGTACCTCCAATTAAAAAAAGTTGTACATTTCCATTTTTTATGCTTAGAATTGGATATGTGGAGTTAAGAATATGAGTTTTCCACGCAATATCTTACTACCTTGCCAGTTAAATTTTCAAATGTATATGGACCATTTTATAACTGATCTCTCAAAAGATTAATTCTTAAATATTCTATTAATAGTACACTGCAAATAACAGGGAGTCAAAACAATAAACATGGAGTTTACATATGAGTTTAGAAAACTTTGGTTCTTGGATCCACCTATTCAAATACTTAATCATGCTGTATTTATTTAGTTAATTTTGTAAAATAATATTCTACTCATATATTCAATTTACCTATGGTCCAAATGGTTGCTCAGATTAAAATAATGGTCAGACCATGTTTTTTGGCATTCACCCAGTGCCCTATAAATGACAAAAAGGCAATTTTTCCTTTCTTTTTCATCAGGGTTATGCATAACAATAGACATAGGGATTCCATATCTAACTGAAGAGAATTTTAATAAACATTGAGAAATATCAAATCATTAGGATTGTGTTTGTTTTGTTTAGTTTTTATTGTGTGCCATGCAGATAAAACAGTGAGCACTAGCTATTGGACTCCCTTGGACAGCATGATGAATACTTTTTTAACAAGACACTTTCCCTCTATACTACTGAATGCTTCATTTTTGAAACATACAATATTTTGTAGTTGGTTTACTCCCTGTCAAAATACATGTTGCGCCAGGCCATAATGACTCAGTGGTTGAGCTTTAACCTATGAACCAGGAGGTCATGGTTCAATTCCAGGTCAGGGCATATGCCTGGGTTGCAGGCTAAATCCCCAGTGTGGGGTGTGCTGGAGGCAACCAATCAATGATTCTCTCATCATTGATGTTTCTCTCTCTCTCTCTCTCTCTCTCTCTCTCTCTCCTTTCTCTCTGAAATAAATAAAAATATATGTTTTTAAAAACTAAACATGTTACAAGTATAGAGACACAAGTGATATTTTCTTTGACTCGGTGTGTTAAGAACTAATTATTTTATGATAAAAGGTAAGTATTTTGACATTTTAGTTTTTATTTTGTTGTCCTTAAACTTTTTATTAAAGGCATGCTGCTCCTTATAAACTGTAAACTTGGCAAACAAGACATCTAACATGTTGTCTGGCAGTAAAAGCAAATTCATTTTTCAACTGTAAAAGGAAAAGAACTCACAAGTCGATAATAAATTAAACATAAAAGCAGAGACCCAAAGGCTAGTAAGTGACAATAGATGGTACTTTTCAATGTTATATTTGGAATGAATAAATAAAATGAACAGTCAGGCAGTATTCTAGTTTGAACTTGAGACAAATTAAATGTGTGTTGTTTTTCAAGTAAACAAATCATTATAACTTTTAGTTTGAAAAGTTATAGTGGGGTATTTTATGTTTTATAATATAGTTACTGACTAAAATCCAATATTTTATTTGTAGAAGACCTTTCATTTTTTAATAAGCCTTAATAAAAACAAATTTCTGTTACTTATGTTTATACACATAAAGAATTTGAGCGATGCTCAGTCATTCAGTGAAGTAAAAACCAGTCTAATGACCAAGGAGAACTAAGATGAGTGCCCCCATCAATGAGGTTAGAATTTTTATCTTAAAGATTAGTGTTTATTCAAAAAAGCATTTGTTCACTTAAATTTTTGCAACCAGACAGCCGGAATATACTAGAAAGAGCCAGAAATATGTTCAAAATGCTCGCTGTAAGTTTCTATCTGCTATTATTTGGTTTTGGTCAAGTCACTGACTAGTTATAGTTTTCTTATTATTAAAACGTAATTTTATGAAAATTCAATAAAATAAATGATTGAAAATATTTTATACAATTGTAAATGTTTAAAGTATATATTGACTTCTTAAGTTATTTAAAGTTCTTAATAAATATGTGTTAGGCGTAAAATAATAGGCTTTATACTGATTAGATTTTTTAAATCATTTTTTTATTTTTCAATTACAGTTGATATACATTATTATATTAGATTCAGGTGTACACTCCAGTGATTAGACACTGTGTAACTTACTAAGTGATCATCCCAATAAATCTGACACCATACATAGTTATTAGAATATTATTGACTATATTCCCTATGCAGTACTTTACATTCCCATGACTATTCTGTAACAACCTATTTGTATTTCTTAATCCCTTCACATTTTTCTATCTGGCAACCATCAAAAATGTTCTCTGTATCTATGAATCTGTTTCTGTGCTGCTTGTTAGTTTATTTTGTTTTTTATATTCAATTGTTGATAGATATGTATTTATTGCCATTTTATTGTTCACATTTTTTATCTTTTTTTTTCCTCTTCTTCTTAAAGAACCCTTTAACATTTCATATAAAACTGGTTTGGTGGTGATGAACTCCACTAGCTTTTTCTTGTCTGGGAAGCTTTTTATTTATCCTTTGATACTAAATAACTTTGCTGGGTGAAATAATCATGGTTGTAGGTCTTTGCTTTTCATCACTTAGAATATTTCATGCCAGTCCCTCTGGGTTGCAAAGTTTCTGTTGAGAAATCAGCTAACAGTCTTATTTGTTTTCAAACTTTGCATTTTAATTATAATATGTCTTGGTGTGGGGCTCTTTTGGTTAATCTTGTTTGGGGCTCTCTATGCTTCGTAGACTTGTATGTCTATTTCCTTCACCAAATTGGGGAAGTTTTCTGTCATTATCTTTTCAAATAGTTTTTTTTTTTCTTGCTCTCTCTCTCTTTTCCTTCTGGCACCTGCATGATATGAATGTTGGCACATTTGAAGTTGTCCCAGAGGCTCTTTACTCTCTCCTCATTTGGGGGGATTCTTTTTGCTGTTCTGATTAATTTTTTTTTTTTTTGGCTTTCTTATATTCCAAATTGCTGATTTTATTCTTGGCTTCATCTACTCTACTGTTAATTCTCTATAAACTATTCTTCATTTCAGTTAGTATATTCTTCATGTCTGACTGGTCCTTTTTTATGCTGTTGAAGTTTTCTCTAAGGCAGTGGTTCTCAACCTGTGGGTCGCGACCCCTTTGGCAGTTGAACGACTCTTTCACAGGGGTCGCCTAAGACCATCCTGCATATCAGATATTTACATTACGATTCATAACAGTAGCAACATTACTTATGAAGTAGCAGCGAAAATAATTTTATGGTTGGGTCACAACATGAGGAACTGTATTTAAAGGGCCAGAAGGTTGAGAACCACTGCTCTAAGGTGTGGTCTTTCTGGGATCTCTATTGAATTGCCCATGTGATCATTGAGGATGGCCCACTCTGGTTGATGGAAATTTAAACAGCTCCAAGCCCTATAGATGCTCTGGTAATTATTTAGCTCCTAGTTTTCTGATCACTCCTGCTCAGACTTGTGGACTTTCACCCTATGCATATACTTCATTGTATTCAGCAAAGACTTAAGGGAATTCTCTGGAGTTCTTTTGTTGCACACTCCCTCCTCTCATAACTTGCCATATAATTTTTATTGGCCTCAGTCTACTTGATTCATTAAAGCTACTATGCCCTGTTTGGTTTTCCCCTCCCTGCTTGTACATCATCGAAATTGAATCCAGAGAGAAAGCTAGAGCAATTGTATGACTCATCATTTTTGTATTCCTTTTCTTGGGATACAATCCTGTGATGTCTCTTGTTCAATGTTTGAAAACTATACTTGTATATGTCTGCCTAGTTTCTAAGTTTTTTTTATGGCTAGAGGGAAACTCGAGTCCCTAATATGTCATCATGTCTGGAAGCAAAATTCCATCTATAGACCTGTCTATCATCTCTATCTGACTGTTTTACTTACTAGCTCATCAGTGCTCACTAAATATTTTTAATGAGGGATTTATGATATAATTTGTTTATAATATTTCTACCAGTAAAACTCTTTTGTAAGAGAGAGTTAATATAATTGAGTTGTGGTTCACATTAACAATCACTATGTCAGTGTAGTCAAGCTTAAAAGACTTTGACTTTTAACATTAGTTTGATAAGAAAGTCATGTTTCTGATGTTTATGCAAATTAAATAAAAATTAACATCCTCTTGTAGTTTGCCTACCAATGCATGATAACTAAATTATATTAAGAAAAGATAAAAAATAAATTAAGAGGATTTTTTTTTTGCCTTCAGTGAAACATTTGCTTGCATGGTTTGATTGATAAAGTGAGAATAAATTGCTTTCTCTTGTACTCTTCAGAAACTGGTAATCATGGGATGATTAGCTGACAACTTTACATTTGAAATGTGCTGATTAGCTTATTTAACCTTAATAACACTATGATAGTGACCACCTTATCTTGCCCTTTAATTTTAAAATTAATGAAGTAATCATTTATCGTAGTCTTTTCCACTGTTCTGCCCAATTACTTTAGTGCCGAATGGTACTTTGCATTTTTGCAGGTCCATTAGTCCCATATCATGCTCTTTCTCAACTTCCATAGTCAACTACAGGATAATTAACTGCCATCTTTTAGCTTCTTATAACCTTGACACATACATTCTCTTTTCTCAGTGGTTAAATTAATGGATAAATGACAACCTACTAGAAATTGTAATGAAGCATTACTATTTATAAAATGTTAATGCACATTAAATGCTAAATAAGAATCACTAATACATAGCAATGACTCCATATAACTGAATGAAATAGGGTAACAAGTGAATATTAAATTTTTAAATTATCATATATATGTAATATATGTATATATAGAGATAGTATACTATGTATACGTGTACATACATATGTACTTAAAATAAATGCTTTAGGAATTAAAACTTTGTTAGTTTTTCTTTGTGTTCAAAACTCTGTGATTACATATGAATCATAGTTATACAATGTATGTATACATACATACATATACATTGGTTAGATATTTATATAACTTACAAAGTGATCAAGGGGAACCTTATTAATCTTGGAAGAGTGGGTCAGTATAAGTGTTTCTGAAGTAGTGAAATATAAATTGTGCTTTAAATTATGATAGAAGTTAGCAAGATAAAAATATTCAAAGAGAAAAGGAGGTAAAAAAAGAAGAGTATTTGTAGAGATATCTTTGTGCGTTTGAGAACACAAAAGGAAGCCTGTGTAGCTTAAATAGAGATTATGCAAGATGATGTTGGAGAAGCCTGTTACGGGGATTTAATGAATATAGAATGACAAAAATAATGGGAGTATGAAATTTTTATGTATTTATTTAATCATTCATTTAACATCTGTTGTGTGGTTATTAGGCTCTGTATTTTGGAATTAAAACATAAATAAGGCATGGCCCATTACTTCCATCATGAGCCCAGTTGAATAAAAGGCACAAAAAAGACTAACATGAAATCAGTTAATGCAATGAGGTAAGTGTGACATGATGCAAGGCATCATTCTCCAAAATCTGAATGTGTATGTATGCCTAGCGCTCTACAGAGGTTCTTCAGAGATCTCCTTTCTGCATTTACTTTTTCTTACTAATATTGAACCATATGAAATGCAAATACTTACACTTCATCTATCTAAAAAGTGGTGATTGCATATGGTTTGATCTGATCAACTTGATTACCCGAAATCATACCTATGGTTGGTATATCATGCAATTTTTCTCCCAATTTTCTTTATTAAAATCACCCTATTCCCACTTTTCAAAGAAAGGTATAACTCTCACTCTTATCATGACACTTGCCCCAGGGAGAAAATAAAAAGTAAACAAAACATGGAATCAAATGAAAGCCTACTTAGAACTCGTTTTGCACCAAAATCCATGACAAAGCTTTAAATTTTTTTTGATATGGGCAAATAATAATGATAGAAACAAGATCATTTGGCCCAAGATAAGATATCAGCATCCATATATGCCTATAATTGATTTGTTGACACCTTTATCAGAGCACATCCTAAAGCTTTAATTTTTTTTATATAGGCAAATAATAGTGATAGAAACAAGATCATTTGGCCTAAGATAAGATACCAGCATCCATATATGCCTATAATTGATTTGTTGACACCTTTATCAGAGCACATCCTTCTTTGTCTCTAGTAAAATTTTGACAGTCTATTTTCCCTAAAATTAATTTCACCATTTCATCCCTCTTTTGGGTGCTCTTTACATAGTATATCTTTTTTTCTAACCTTTAACCTTAAATCTATTTAAGACTTTGCTTTTATTTTTATTCTGCCAACCTTTCTTTTGTTTAGTCTGTTTAGTACATTTATGTTGATATACTTACTGATAATGAGTTAATGCTATCATTTTATTATTTTTTCTGTGTAACTTATGTTTTTTTGTTCTTCTATTCCTTTACTATAATATTCCCCCATTGTCCACAGTTTGGCTTTTTGTTGTTTCAGCCACCCATGGTCAATCTTGATCCCAAAATATTAAGTGGTAAATTCCAGAAATAAACAATTCATAAATTGTAAAGTTTGTGCCAATCTTCGTAAGCTTGATAAAATTCCCACTCTCCTGTTCCATCCTGTATTGGATGTGAATCTTTCCTTTATCCAGTGAATCCACTCTGAATGAACTGACCACCCGTCAGCCAGTTAATAGTTCTCACAGTTATTTAACTGTGGTGGTATAACTGTGCTTGTGTTCAAGTAACCCTTATTTTATTCAATAATGGCCCCGCAGTGCAAGAGTAGTGATACTGGCCATTCAGTTAAGCCAAAGAGAAGCCATAAAGTGCTTCCTTTAAGTGAAAAGGTAAAAGTTCTTGATTTAATAAGGAAAGGAGCTGCCCAGACTGGGTGTCCAGGGCAGGCGGGGGTCAGTAGCTCAGCTGAGCCAGTGGGAGGGGACATAGGGGCATGAAGCCAGTGGTCGACTCCTTTTTCTCACACATTTAATGTGGCTGAAGTACATTAAATACCCAACAAGGTGGCCATCCGAGGAGAGTATTGGATTTTATTTCCAGGGGACTGACTGATCCAGAACTAAAGTCCTTGGAATTTTTCCACATTTGTCAATATCAGATAACTCCTTCCAGACTCTTCTTAGGGGAAAACAAGACAAACAAACAAAAAGAATTCAAAATGCCAGCCAGTTGGGTTAAAATTGGCCTTTCAAGGAAATCATGTGAGGGTTTTTTCCTTTCCTCCTGAAGATAATGAGGCATGAGAGTTTCTCTGAGGTGGTCTTTGCCTGCAGTGCCCTGGGAAGATTACCCTTAACCTAAAAATAAAAGGTTTTTCAAAGTGAGAAGCAACAAGCATTTATTGAGAACAGTAAGAAGAGCTGTTCCGGACACACTGATTCAGGCAGAAGCTCAAATAGTGTTTCAATTAGGAGACAAAGGCAATGAGTATTTATAAGAACGGGAAAGGGAACATACATCAATCAAAGGAAGGCATTTCTATTGGTGCAGGTAGCATAGCGTACGAGTACGGAAGTTAATTCTAAATGATATTTTTAGTTTTCAGTCCAGTGGTCATCTGTGCAGTAGTCATCCTACTGCTTTCTTATTATTTTTGCAAACAGCTCTTGGGGCACAAGGTTGCTTAGGCCCAGTCCTAAGGTCATTTTACTGTTGAGCCACGTGCCCTCCCCAACCATACCTGCCCCCTTTTCCTTCACACATGCTGGCCTCGGCCAGGCACAGCTTTCCAGCTCCATTCACTGAGCACATGTTCATCCGACTGTGCACCAGACCCTTGCTGGCCACCAGGAGTTCAGCAGGGAGCCCTGGAATTTACCTCGAGGCTCCAAGGGCTCATCACTAAGTAAGCTGAGAGCTAAAGGAAGAGCAGGCATTGACCAAGGGTGGGGAACGTCTGGCCAGCAGAATCATTTGGTCTGGCCCTGACAAGCCATTAGGGGTGAGTTAATGAAATGTTTGACCCACTGTAGCAGGCTAATTTTTAAGTTAATAATTTTGTATGGCCCATGAATGATGTTATAAGTATCCATAGGCTGTTGGCAGAAAAAAGGTTCCCCCCCCCTGATCTAGACCAAGAGAAGTAAGACTTTGCTTTTATTTTTATTCTGCCAACCTTTCTTTTGTTTAGTCTGTTTAGTACATTTATGTTGATATACTTACTGATAATGAGTTAATGCTATCATTTTATTATTTTTTCTGTGTAACTTATGTTTTTTTGTTCTTCTATTCCTTTACTATAATATTCCCCCATTGTCCACAGTTTGGCTTTTTGTTGTTTCAGCCACCCATGGTCAATCTTGATCCCAAAATATTAAGTGGTAAATTCCAGAAATAAACAATTCATAAATTGTAAAGTTTGTGCCAATCTTCGTAAGCTTGATAAAATTCCCACTCTCCTGTTCCATCCTGTATTGGATGTGAATCTTTCCTTTATCCAGTGAATCCACTCTGAATGAACTGACCACCCGTCAGCCAGTTAATAGTTCTCACAGTTATTTAACTGTGGTGGTATAACTGTGCTTGTGTTCAAGTAACCCTTATTTTATTCAATAATGGCCCCGCAGTGCAAGAGTAGTGATACTGGCCATTCAGTTAAGCCAAAGAGAAGCCATAAAGTGCTTCCTTTAAGTGAAAAGGTAAAAGTTCTTGATTTAATAAGGAAAGGAGCTGCCCAGACTGGGTGTCCAGGGCAGGCGGGGGTCAGTAGCTCAGCTGAGCCAGTGGGAGGGGACATAGGGGCATGAAGCCAGTGGTCGACTCCTTTTTCTCACACATTTAATGTGGCTGAAGTACATTAAATACCCAACAAGGTGGCCATTCGAGGAGAGTATTGGATTTTATTTCCAGGTGACTGACTGATCCAGAACTAAAGTCCTTGGAATTTTTCCACATTTGTCAATACCAGATAACTCCTTCCAGACTCTTCTTAGGGGAAAACAAGACAAACAAACAAAAAGAATTCAAAATGCCAGCCAGTTGGGTTAAAATTGGCCTTTCAAGGAAATCATGTGAGGGTTTTTTCCTTTCCTCCTGAAGATAATGAGGCATGAGAGTTTCTCTGAGGTGGTCTTTGCCTGCAGTGCCCTGGGAAGATTACCCTTAACCTAAAAATAAAAGGTTTTTCAAAGTGAGAAGCAACAAGCATTTATTGAGAACAGTAAGAAGAGCTGTTCCGGACACACTGATTCAGGCAGAAGCTCAAATAGTGTTTCAATTAGGAGACAAAGGCAATGAGTATTTATAAGAACGGGAAAGGGAACATACATCAATCAAAGGAAGGCATTTCTATTGGTGCAGGTAGCATAGCGTACGAGTACGGAAGTTAATTCTAAATGATATTTTTAGTTTTCAGTCCAGTGGTCATCTGTGCAGTAGTCATCCTACTGCTTTCTTATTATTTTTGCAAACAGCTCTTGGGGCACAAGGTTGCTTAGGCCCAGTCCTAAGGTCATTTTACTGTTGAGCCACGTGCCCTCCCCAACCATACCTGCCCCCTTTTCCTTCACACATGCTGGCCTCAGCCAGGCACAGCTTTCCAGTACCGTTCACTGAGCACATGTTCATCTAAGTCTGCTGTACTCGAGACCCCTGCTGGCCACCAGGAGTTCAGCAGGGAGCCCTGGAATTTACCTCGAGGCTCCAAGGGCTCATCACTAAGTAAGTTGAGAGCTAAAGGAAGAGCAGGCATCGACCAGGGGTGGGGAACAGGGATCTGGCCAGCAGAATCATTTGGTCTGGCCCTGACAAGGCATTAGGGGTGAGTTAATGAAATGTTTGACCCAATGTAGCAGGCTAATTTTTAAGTTAATAATTTTGTATGGCCCGTGAATGATGTTATAAGATCCAATGGCCCTTGGATCTAGACCCCTGATCTAGACCAAGAGAAGGGTGAGCCTTGGGGAGGCCCTGGGGTAGCCGGTTTGAGAAACTGTAAGAAGTCCGTGTGAATTTAGGAAGGGACAGTGGCCATTCTGCCCATTGACTTGGAAGGAAACCCTCCCTGCACTTTCCTGCCCAGCCTCTTACCTGGGCTGGCCTCGTACTCAGAGAGCTTCAGTCTGAATCCTTGTTCTGTCACTGCTTAGAGTTCTGTGGCCTGGGCCAATGGCTTCTCCTTATGAAGCCTCAGTTCTCTCGTCTGTGAAATGTGGGAGGAGTGATGCAAATAATTGGACCAATTCTCAAAACGCTGGGAACATCTTGGTGACTATGTAGGACACCCCTGACTCTCCACCATGAATAAATAGTACTTACTGTGCACTGATATTTTCTATTGCTATGATTAACAGCTCTCCTTTTGTTCACAGTTGATATGACTTGTACAAGCAGTGGAGGCTAGTCTGTAAGGCCACAGGCTTTGCCATTGAACTTGGGAGTCAGGGAAATGCTAGCTCCTCTGCTTTCTTGCTGTGTGACCTTGGGCAAGTCACTTAACCTCCCTGAGCCGTATTTTCCTTATCCACAAAATGGGGAGGATAATTCCCGAGGTGATTTTGATATGTGCTTGCATGTGTTGGCCTAAGGACAGACTGGATACATGCGACTGTTGGCTTTGGTTGCGCCAGGAGAGTGGGAATGGGGCAGGGATGGAGAGGGAGAGAGTGGCAGGTATGGGGGAGACTGTGAACTTGCTCTTTGCACATCTTTGACCTGTTTGATTTGCCCAAGAAACATATATTCCTTTTTCAATTAACACAAGCCTCAGAAAGTGAGAAAGTTAAATGAAATAAAAGTACTACCTTTCTCCTAGCATTAAATGAGCGACTACATGAAAAGTGATTCAAGCAGGGCCTGGTATGCGGTAATGCTGAGTAAATGTTAGTTGTTATAATGACAACAATCATTATTATTGTAATATTATTACCTTTGCACATCTTTGACCTGTTTGATTTGCCCAAGAAACATATATTCCTTTTTCAATTAACACAAACCTCAGAAAGTGAGAAAGTTAAATGAAATAAAAGTCCTACCTTTCTCCTAGCATTAAATGAGCGTCTACATGAAAAGTGATTCAAGCAGGGCCTGGTGTGTGGTAATGCTGAGTAAATGTTAGTTGTTATAATAATGACAACAATCATTATTATTGTAATATTATTACCATCAATGTTACTTTTCAAGCAACTCTGCAAAATCGTTCACATTTGTCACGTGACTCCAAGAGAAATGGAGGGTCACCTTTAATGCTGGGGGTTCAGGGGGTCCTCCAGGCCCAGGGATGCGGAGGGTCACCTATTCCAGGTAGGAAGACGAAAAGCGCCATGGTGGCCCTGGGAAGGGTGTCAGCCCCCTGGGCAGCCCCCACTTTTCTCTAGTTCTGCCAACTTTGGGGTGGAAAGGGCATGTGTGTCCCTTTAGTCTTGTGACTGGGGTGTCCTTCAAAGTCTGAGGCCAGACAGGGAGGAAAAGAATGTCTGGGTGGGAACTGAGTCAGGGTCAAGCAATAGAGCCTGCAACTGTAACTTCCAGGCCTTCTCCAGCCCTGGCAGCTTACTCAGACCAGAGGCCCAGAGATGGGGGCTGCTTGTGGGCAACCTGGTGTGTGGCTGGGGCTTCTCGCGGGAGTTCTCCATTTCTGCAGGCTGGGGCCCCCAACACTGCCCCAGGGCTAAGCAGGGGGAATTGGTTTTATTGTTAAGGTGAAAAGATCTTAAAAGAGGCAAGTAAGCATTTCCCAGAATGGGCTCTAGAGCAGTGGTTCTCAACCTTGGCTGCACATTAGAATCACCTGGGAATCTTTAGAATCCTGATTTCTGGGCCTCATCCTCTGGAAATTCTCTTTCTTTGTTATGGGGTGGGGCCACAAAACATATTTCTGAGGTCTAAATCCTTAGAAATAGGGAAGACACTGCAGATGAGGAGGGGCAGAGATCTCTGGACGCTGAGGCCTTTGAGTATTGAATTCAAGTTTGTGACCGTGCCTTGGGCTTGGGGATCTTGAAAAGTCAAAAGAAAGAAGAGAGGAACTGCCTGGGTGCCGTGTGGGGTTGGGGCTGATCCACACCTTGTGGGACCTAAACCGTAGAACTTAAATCGTTTTGGGAGGTACTTTTTGAGAAACAGAATCCAGACTTATGTGAGGGATCTAAAAAGGGTCCCTACAAGTGAGGGACCCTGTGGTTTCAGCTTCCACAGCTTCTCAGGAAATTTACCTCTGTCGGTGGGTCAAACACAAGGTTTTAGTAAGAAAGCCTGTGCCCTGACAAGCTGTGTGACCTTGACCTGGCAGCCTGACCTCCAGGGAGCCCAGGCAGTGGTGCATTAAAGGCCCTGGACCTGGTAAGAAAAGGACAGTGACCACACTGAGGGTTTCCTCCTCGGGGAGAGATGCGTGGCCTGGGGATTTTTAAAGATTCCAAATGGGCTGTGGGCCGTGTTTAATGCTGTTTGGACTCCCCAGGCTTTAAGTTTTTAATAGTTGCCTAATGCAGCTCTTATTTTTATTCCTGTTTCAAAGTGAATAATTTATTATAAAAGGATGCCAATAATGTGGTAAAACTTCCTTTTAACTGGAGCAGCCCCCCTCTCTGCAAGTCCCCCCACGATCTGCTCTGTTCTGGCCTGAACTCTGTGCCCACATGTGCATGCATATGCACTCTTGGGGGTTCTCCCCCCGGGGCCCTCTTCCCCCTTAGTTGTGCTGAACACAACCACACACACAGTTAAGGTCAGTGCCCAAGCTAGAGCTTTGCTTTGATGGCCCCGGTTGGGGCTCCACTGTGCCCCAAGCCCCTCCAAATCAGGGCGGCACCAGGTCTGGCTTGGTGCAGGGGCTCAAATTATATCATCAGGAGCCACCTTAGCTCTGCTTTCCATGTAGGCCTCACTCTCAGGTCAGTTCCCGAATGTAGTAGCCGTGGCAGCCGCCTGTGGGTAAAGAACTTCCCATTTGCGTAGTTCTGTTGTAGGTCCTGGTGTGGCAGGCAGTTAGACATGAGCAGGGCAAGGCCAAGGGGCCAGGTATGGAAGGTCACCAGGGTGAAAAGCCCTGGATGCTCATCAAAGGACCATTATAGGTGGGACCTCACCCCAGGGGGACCTTTCCTCCCCTAGCTTATCACTAGCCACTTGGACCCCCTGACCTTTCCTCCCTAGAGATAACATTTAGGCCTCAATTATGTTTCCGCTCCAGGCCCAGAAAAGCAGCAAAGCCAGATAAGCAAGTCCCCCCAGGACCAGCTGGATTGAATAATGAACCCTGCCCTGGTGCGGCTGACCAATCCATCAGTGGAGACCCTGACCCTGAAAGGACGCACCTGGGAAGCTGCTGGATAGCCTATTGTGGTCTTCCCCTGGGACCTCCCGTAAAATCCCCACCCTTACTACCCTCAGGACAGAGGACCCAGTTCGCTCTTCTTCCAGGAGCACGTGGTGCCTTCCCCACCCCACATCCTCACCCCGCATGTAACCATTACCTTCCTCACTCCCAAACTCCAAGGGCCCTTCCCTTCCCTCTATAACTTTCTTTCTCAGCCCATTTCTTGTACAAATTACTTCTGCCTCTATGATTTTCTAAATAAATGTTCTCTCATAGGATGAGTCTTGGCTCTGAATTCTTTCCTAGCCAGAACCCAAGTACCGAGGTTGCTTGCTGAACCCAGGTCCGGTCTGACCGCACGGGTCTAATGCCTGGTGCCGTTCCTATAAATGTTCCTCATAGGATGAGTCTTGGCTCTGAATTCTTTCCTAGCCAGAACCCAAGTACCGAGGTTGCTTGCTGAACCCAGGTCCGGTCTGACCGCACGGGTCTAACGCCTGGTGCCGTTTCTGCCACCCCCAACACTGGCACGGATTTGCTGAACGTGGGTCACAGATCCGTCCTCAAACTGGTTACTGAATCCGTAGATTGGCCAGATCCAGGTGATGTTCGCCCTCTTTGATTCCGGTACAATGGAAGGTTAGCTTCTCCCAAACCCCATGGACTAGGAAAGGCTGGTGCGTCTTCAGAAGGAAAAAGAGGAACTGTTGGCATAAGATGAGCAGGCAGGAAACTTCAGGCTCAGATATCCACTCCCCCACCCAGGCCGTGGAGCATCCTAAATCTGAAGGGATAAGTTCACCCCACAGCTGATGGAAAAGCCACTCAGAACCCCTAAGAGCCACACACAACATCAGGGGTTATGGAGCCTGGAGTTGAGACCAAATGGAGACAAGGCAGGAGGCAAGCAGAGTAGAAGGAGCACATGGTTTCCTGCTGGGACTGCTGGCCCTGGGCTGTGGGCTGGGGGCTGGGGGCCCGGCCCAGACACAGGTGCCTGGGCTGTGCCTCTAGGGATTGTTCACTAATAGGAAGCAGCAGGCAGCAATGAGATGAGGACTCTGAGGAATTCTCTGGGAGTCGGTTAGAAATGGAGCATCTCCAGGCCCACTCCAGACCCCCTGCCTCGCAATCTGAAGTATAGTCAGACCCATACATGATTCGCAAGCACCGCTAGTTTAAAGACTCCGCCCTTGTCTCTTAGCCCTCACATTCAGGGGTGGTGGGACTTATGTCGTTTACTTTCCCCCCTTCTGGAGGCTGGAAGTCTCCCATCAAAGTCCCCCAGGGTCAGTTTCTGGTGTGGTCACACTTCCTGGCTGCAGCCCGCTGCTCTCTCATTGTGCTCACATGGCAGAGAGGGGGCGCTCTGGTGCCTCTTCTCGGCAGGGCACCAGCCCTACTGGACCAGAGCCCCATCCTTTCAACTTCGTTTAACCTTGAGCACCTCACAGGCCCCATCTCCAAGTACAGCCACTTGC
>NW_005353916.1:2055753-2064939 GCF_000412655.1 Myotis brandtii
TTCCACATATGGATTTGGGAAGAGATAACCTTATAGTCCATAAAAGGGGCCAAGGGGAACGTGAAGAATGGGAGCGCACATGGGGCGAGAGGTGAGACAGAGTTTGGGTTATCTGTTGTGTAACTAACCACCCCTAAATGTAGTGGTTTAACACAATAATCATCTATTTTCTCAGGATTTCACAGTTTGGGCAGGGTCCAGGGGACAGCCCCTCTCTGCTCCATCAACATCAGCTGAGGCCTTGCCCACCATGGCTGACACCTGGTTGCTCAATGGAGCTGATGGCCAGGGGCTCAGTCCTCCTCCGTGCGGCTGTGCGGGCTTCCTCTCAGCATCATAGCTGGTTTCTAAAACCCAAAAAGTAGCTCAGCTGGGGTGGCTCAGAGGTTGAGTGTGGACCTATGAGCCTGGAGGTCATGGTTCGATTCCCAGTCAAGGCACATGCTTGGGTTGGGGGCTCAATCCCCAGTCGGGAACGTGCAGGAGGCAGCCAGTCAATGATTCTCTCTCATCATTGACGTTTCTATCTCTCTCCCTCTTCCTTCCCCTCTGAAATCAATAAAAATATATTTAAAATAATAAAAAAAATCCAAAAAGGAAAAGTTGCCAATTCTTTTAAATGTTAGGTTTGTGTGGCGGGCTGGCACGGCCATGGCATACTCAGCCCCAGGGCGCCTTATGTGCCGCACCAGCTCAGCCAGGTTCAGTGATCCTGAGAGGGAGCAATGAAGGATTGAGAAAAGACAGACAAGAGAAGAAAGCTGGGTCTCGGTGGGACTATGCTCCCGGGTGGAGAGACAGCACCATGGACTACAAGCCGTGTCTTTATTTTATAGACAGATTCCAGGAGGCAAAGTAAGGGCGTGGTCAAGATGTTTACAGCATTGTCATGGGTTTCGAGCCTACTCAATTACATGCACCTGAACTCTATCAAGCCGACATCACTCAGACACGTGGGGCCACGTGTTCGGACCATAGGTTCAAGCTTACAACCATACTGTTGGCTATAATTGTGCTGAGAGGGCCCTGCCCTCCAAGCTGGGACTTGCATGTGGCAATGAGAGGACTGATAGAGTCTAGTGGTTGTACTGCACAGGTGATAGCAATTGTCCCAACATGCCTCAGGCCTCTTTTTCAATCATATACTGAGTATAATAGAGTTGTTTAATCTCTTCATGCACTGGGCTTTCCGAAGTAAAAGTCTCTGGAAGCAGGAGTAGCCCTGCTTGATCAATGACTTTCATAGGCACTTCTGTCCCGGTCAGAATGTTCTGGCCCAAGGCTTGAACCTGTCCAAACACTGTAGCCACTCTCCACAGGTTTGAACCTGGCAGAAGTATTATTTCTGTATCATTATACAAGTCACAGAATCCAGTACAGCTATTGGCCACTCACATCACAACATGATGTTTTTGTGTATCTCTGTATATATGCATAGTAAGATGATTAATACAGTCAGCTAGTATCTCCTCACAGTTACCTTTTGTGTAAATGGTACAAGTACCCTAATTCTACTCTCAGCAAATCTTAGGTGTACAATACTGTATAGTTAACAATCGTCAAAAAAACCCCAAAACCCACCATTGTTACCATGCTGTACATTTGATCTCTAGCCTTATTCATCCTATGTAACTGCAACTTTGGGCCCTTTGACTTTTATAGTGACTAGAGGGTCATGGTCAGCAGGGACCTGAGCCAAAGAACATGCTTTCTGATGCTCATAGGAACATCAAAATTGTGGACTTTGCACTCAGCCCTCAGTTTACTGGGAATAAGTTGAGCATCTGTGTGGTACCCTCTTTTGCTGCCCCAGAACTCTTCCAGGGCCAAAGGCATGACGGACATAAAACAGATGTCTGGAGCTTAGGAATAGTTCTGTATAAAATGTTGACAGAGATCCTGCCCTTTGTGGAAAAAAACTTCAGGGAGCTATGCCAGTGAGTACTGAGTAGGAAACCCCATGCCATTTTCCTTCTTTTTGAAGTAGAAAACACTTTTAAAAAAAAACTATGATCCTCGCCCTAACCGGTTTGGCTCAGTGGATAGAGCGTCGGCCTGTGGACTAAAGGGTCTCAGGTTCGATTCCAGTCAAGGGCATGTACCTTGGTTGTGGGTACATCCCCAGTGGGAGGTGTGCAAGAGGCAGCTGATCGATGTTTTTCTCTCATTGATGTTTCTAACTCTCGATCTCTCTCCCTTCCTCTCTGTAAAAAAATCAATAAAATATATTTTGAAAAAATTATGATCCTCAACCCCAGGGACAGAAGAAGATTAAAAAAAATTAGGGGGGACCCATAGCTAAACATGGGCCAAGAAGAAATACTCAGTCCTTACAGTGAGCCTCCCTGTGACTACATGGACTCCTGGGTGACAGAGCGATGATGAGCCTGGGGTTTGAGTGGGATGAGAACCAAGAGACAGAAAAGCACAAGAGGTTCACCAACATAGTGGCCACCTATCTCATCCTAAGCAGCATGAAAATGAAACTGGAGTGCCACACCATCGTGATAGGGCCTGTCTGTTCCTCTGACCACAACTGCCACGGTCCCTCCCCAACTCAGGAGGTTCACCCAGAGTTCTCCATGTGTCTGCAAATATATAAGCAGCCTGAGGACTAGGAGTCATGAAGACTAAAGAGCCTGCCTGTCCCCCAGCCATTTCAGAATTGGGGACCTCCATCTCCAGCTCAGCCCCTCACCCCCACACTCCCCCCCCCCGACTGGGGATTCCTCCTCCATCCACAACATTATCAGCAGCAGCAGCCAAACCCCAGAGGGAGCCAGCCAAGGCCAGCATGGGGTGGCTAATGGGTTCTTGGGCTTTATGTTGAAAAAGCTCTGCTTGAGGCCACCCACAAACAGGCAGGCATGTCAGACAGAACAGGGTAGAGTCCATGTAAATAGTGGATGGTCAAGGCAGGGATACAGCCACAGACTCCAGGGAGGTCAAGCCAGGGTCCCTGACTTTTCAATGCAGAACTGGGAAGATTTGTGCTCCGGGGAGTCTGGTCATGTGGTGTGGGGGAGATAGGCAATAGGCTGGATGTAGAGAGCTTCCTCCCTGCACAGAATCGGGGCTGTGCATCCTCCAGTGTGAGAAGCTCGTAGTGATGTAGCAGTTGGACTTAATCAGAACAACTAAATGGGGGGGGGGGGGGGGAGAAAAAAGAGAGAGAATTATCACACTGTGTTTGCCAGGACCACTGAGTGACAGCACTTGGTCCAGTGGGCATGGAAGTGTGCAAACTGCTGTGATATTCTCTGCCTGGGCTCATATCATGAGGGAACCTGGCATCTCTGTGGCCTTCAAAACTTAAGACCAAAAATGCCTGCTGAGCTTGGAGGGCAGCTGGGTCCACCTGGAGGACAATAGGAGAGGCCCCTCACTGCAGGCCACCACTCAGCCCCTAGTTGGGGGACACTGCAGAGACCAGGATATTTCTCCTGGGGTACTCCTCGCCTGCCCTGTTTTCTCTTGTTTTTGTTATTTTCTTCCATGTTTGTAGGAAGAAGCGATTCTCATTAAAGTACTTGGTTCTTCCAAGTCTTGCAATGAACTTGGTGCTTCAGAAAGATGTATTAGTTACTCTTGTTTTGCTTCCTCCCTGCACAGAATCTGGGCTGTGCATCCTCCAGTTTGAGAAGCATGAAGTGACGTAGCACTTAGACTGAATCAGAACAACTAAATGGGAAAAGAGAGAGAGAGAGAAAGAGAATTATCACTGTAACTCCCAACAGCAACAAATGTGGTTCTGAAGGTCAAGGCTGTGAGCCGCACTGCAGGGCAGAAAGGCAGACCTGTGTTATCTTCCTGAAGTCACATTTCCTAACATTTGCACGGAGCCCGAGGGGGATTGTGGTCCTGCGGCCTGTGCTAATTATGAGCGAGAGGTCCACAACAGGACAACAAAGTGCGGCTTTGAGTCCTGACAATAAGGCAGGCGTTGGGCCTTTTCCCTTTCCCCTTTAAGAAGGACTGGAGAGCATCGGCCTGCGGACTGAATGGTCCTGAATTTGATTCTGGTCAAGGGCACATACCTCGGTTGCAGGCTCGATCCCTGGCCCTGGTTGGGGCAAGTGCAGGAGGCAACTCTCACATCAATGTTTTTCTCTGTGTCTTTCCCCTCCCTTCCACTCTCTCTAAAAGTCAATGGAAAAATATCCTCCGGTGAGAATTAAAAAAAAACACAAAACAAAAGAAGGGTCTGGGATGTGTGAGTTTGATCACAGAAAGTAAGAGTGGGTCTGGGGGCAGGAGGAAGCTTAGTGCCAGGGTTCTTGTTCTGGCATCAAGAGGGGTTCAGGGAATCGAAGAAGGCTGTGCGTAGATTAAATAGGAGTCCAAAGATAAAATATAATTTTGAAAGGCAGAGGAGCCTAGTTTAAAGGAAACTAAGATCTCCTCATCTCAGGACCCCATGCTTTTTATTAACACAAATTGTCCTGAGGCGAGGCAGAGATATACACTTCAAAGGGTCAGCGTTTCATATACAGAGCCATTGTCAGAATGGGGAAATTAGCCTACGGCTGTTCAGGTGTTTGGCCAGTAGGAGGCAATAATAACATGTAGATTAAGATGCCCTGAGCTGTCTGGCAGCAAGCAATCCATCCCTTTTCAGGTTTGGGGAAATGCCTTTAGCCATTCCCAACAGGTGATAACATATGTGACTCAGCCCTTGTTGAGTCCCCAAGTTCCATCAACCTTTTGATGAAACTCTTGCAATTATGACATGCTAGAATTGGCTTCTGGCACTCAGGTTCATCAAACATCTTGGAACAGTTAGGAGGGTGCAGTCCTCTGAAGCCCTGAGGTGGCACGGTGGAGTGCGAAAGACAGGCTCTGGGCTCAAGGTTCACCCCCACAGCTCACCACCAAGCCCCTTACCGACTTCCAGCCTCTGTTTCTCCTCTGGAAACTGGGACACAGTTCCCTCACCTTGTGTACATTACCACACAAAGTGCTGGGTTGTATTGTGTACCCTGGAGGGTGGGGATGGGCTGAAGGCTGGGCCCACATCAGGTGGGAGAGGTGAGGTCGCAGGCATTTCAGATCTAACTATCTAAAGAACGGGGCTGAGTGTGTGTCTTTTAATATCCTGAAACAGATAGCTGCCAACAGCAAATTCATTAGTCTAGGTCCGTGGTCGGCAAACTGCGGCTCGCAAGCCACATGCAGCTCTTTGGCCCCTTGAGTGTGGCTCTTCCTAAGCCTTAGGAGTACCCTAATTAAGTTAATAACAATGTACTTACCTATATAGTTTAAGTTTAAAAAATTTGGCTCTCAAAAGAAATTTCAATCGTTGTACTGTTGATATTTGGCTCTGTTGACTAATGAGTTTGCTGACCACTGGTCTAGGTCATTGATTAAGGTCATGTAGACTCTCTCCTGTCAATTACAATCACCTGCACAGAGGCCTCCCGAGTTTATTAACCACACTATTGCCTGTCATAGAAGAGCTCTGCTCGGTTCCTAGAATACAGGGGGCCTCTGCACACCTGTGACTTCTATGTGCTCTGCATGTACTCTCTTGTTCAGTGTCTCTCAGTAACTCCCCACTGCCGGAGGCATGCCAGCTACCGGCATAAAATGGAATATGAGAACGAGCCCTCCTTTCCCCAGCTGTGCGGTGTGCCTGCAGTAATGAACCAGCACCAAGCCTGAGCACCTGGGGTATCTCCTGCACCTCTGCACCTTTGCATGGTCTGCTCCTCTTGCTACTCAGTTCCCTTGGCTTTGGACCCTCAACTACCTTGTCCATTTCTCCTCTTAGGTAGGTGTTGTTTGCTCACACAGCACACTGCCTTCTTCCTATGGATGTTCAATTAGAAGAAAACATGGTTGGTCCAGGCCAGTTACAGCAACCACATTCCCCCTGCTAGTGATTGGTTGAGGCAAGAACTCCCCTCGTTTGGGCCAATGAGATGTTAGAGGACATCTTCAGGGGCTCCTGTGAGAGATTTTCCTTCCAGAAAAGAAAGAGATGGTTAGGAAAGAAGGCGCTCCTTTGCTTCTGGCTTCAGCACTCACTATGCCGATGAGATGGCTGGAGTGGAGGCAGCCATAGTGCAACCATGAGGGAATGACAAACATTCTGGTAAATGGTGGAATTGAAAGGTGGGGGCATCTGAGTCACTAAATACATTATTGGGCCACCAGACCACCTCAGGACCTTCCATTTCTCACATCATCTTTCAACATAAAATGTAACATCCCTTTGTAGTTTGAGCCACTCTTAGTTGGGTTTTCTGTTACTTTAGCCAAACACATATCTAACTGCTATAGCCTTCAAGTCTCAGTTGAAAATTCCCTATCCTTGACTAGTTTCCCTGAAGACTTGGTCTCTGCCCCTGCCCCTGCCCTTCATCCATGTGCTATGGTGCTCTGCCTGTCTCCCTGGCTTATCCTCATTTGATCTGTGAATACGCCTTAGGCAGGCCCCTGCCTTCTCCGTCCACTTGAGCCTGCACACAGTGGGCCTTAGAAAGAGAAGACATCTGGCCACCTGACCCCCTTCTTGGCCAGAAACCTCCAGCCATCAAATAATAGCAAAAACAAACAAACAAAAAATACCTTGGGGATCACTTTGGCCCAAGCACTGCTTCTGGTACCGGGGGGCTTCTGCAGCCTCTTCAGCTTGAAGTGGGAGGTCCCCATTGTCAGGTCTTGCCTCACCTGGGCCTTCACGTGCTGAGCTGTTGATTTATTGCCAGGTCAGTCTCCTGCAGCAGCCAAAGGAGCCTGTGGGGTGGAGTAAAGAGCTCATGAGCTCGGTTGCAAGGGAGACGTAGAAAGGACTTGATGATTACATCCTGTTCCAAACTGAGCAAGGTTCTCTGCATGTTCTAGGAAAGACCACCAGTGTACAATTGGGGAGTAAGGTCCCCCGATGCCAAGGAAGTAGGTGTCCCCACATACGATGGAGAGGTGGCAAAGGCTTTGGCCTCCCCTATCGCAGCTCCAGATGCCAGTCTGTGAATGGGGGACTCCCATGTGGTCACCTGAGCATGACTCTGTGATTGCCAACCAAAGCAAGAGAAGGGATGCTGGGAGGGTGCCAGTGAGGGAAGGTCCCCTTCCTCCCATCAGTACAAATTGCTTCTGTGAGTCTCCCAACAGTCACATGGCAGTTACCAAGTCTCAGGTACCCACAGTGCAGTGGGCGTGGGACTGAATGCCTCAACTCCCATCACGTGGACAAGCTGCGTTATGTGGCTTCCCAGAGTGAAAGCAGGGCGTGGGTGTGCCATCTGGCTCCTTACTTCCTCACTGTGGCTCATTCCCTTTTCTGAGCCTTGGTCTTGCCCTTTAAAATGGGTCACCAGCCGCTACCTTAACAGGTTAATCCCATGAGGATTAAATTGGTTTAGCCTGTAGCCAGCCCTCAACAGACATTGTTTGAATCTGCTTGGATCTCTAAATTAGATTGTAGTTGGGCACTGTTATTTGGAAGTTCTTCCTGGAAGTGGGCCGAAATCCCTCCTGTGGAAGTTTCAGGGTGCTCCATTTAGCCAGCTGGGAAAAATAGAACTTTTTTTTTATAACCAATGAAAGAGAACCCCAGTGACTTAAACAAGCAAACAATCAAATCAACAGGCAACCATTTATGTAACTAAGATATCTAAATGGAGATCCTTTCAGGCAAGGCTGAATGCATCTGGGTGCCCAAGGAACTCGGCAGGAATCATCTCTCCTGACCTCTTGGCTTTACTCACTTCCTTTGTGCTGCTGTCATTCTCAGGTGAGCTTTCTCTTTATGAAAGCAAACTGGCCACCAACAGCCACAGGATCATATCATTAACCTCTCCGCTCTCCAACTGAAATAGAACTTCTCTTCCCCCGTTATTCTAACACTAGAAACTGACTCATGGGACCGGACCGTTACATTCCCAGCCCTGAACCAAGTTGGATGGAGCGTGCTGATTGGCTAGTTTGAGGTCATGTGACTCCCCCCTCTAGAAATTGAACCCTGAGAGACTCTTGGGTTCTCTGGTAATGCTCTATCCACTGAGACACACCATGGCCTTTGTCAGAGTCTTGCAAAGGTTTCAAAGAATTAAATGGCAATGCCACATCAAAACATTTTATATGCCTTGTTATTTTTGTAAAGTTTTTTTATTGCTTGCACCTAAAAAATAAAAAAATAGAATTATATGATAAACTTTATCTTCTTGAAGTAATAAATAATTTATGAGTACATAAATTAATTGGAGAAAGAACATTGTTTTGTATTTAATAAATATTTATCAAGTAATAACACTAATATTGTTTTAATTGATTCTATGAATAACTACAATACTAATTCAATGTGTAATAAAATTTTTGACACAAATCTTTATTGTAACAGAAAATTTAAAACCAATTAAAATTAACTTTATAATTATTTTCATTATAAAGTATGAAAGCTAACCTATAAAGAACATTAATTGACATTTATTCTGCATGAGGTTGTAAAAAGAAGCCCAAGTATTAACGCAATATAGAAATTTCAACCATTGAAAATAACCTTATTCAGATTTCACAGAGAAAGGTGGAGATATGCTGAAAATTTGATTCTTTGTAGCTATGTCAATTTTCAATGCAAGATTTTAGATGTTTATCTAAAAATATGTCAAGTGATATAAAGTATCTTTGTATCAGTTTTGATATATTTTAAGTAACCACAAATTAGTGAGTGTGGTCCTGGTTATAATAATATAACAAATACTAATATCTGAATTATTTTGTGATTGTATAGGTATGTTAAAACTATATATCTTAGAAATAAACTGAGTGTCAATGAGAGTAAACCAAAATTTTATTGGCGCTCTAGGGGCATGGAATTCCCCAGATACCAACCAAAATATTATTAAAACAAATATATGTAAACCCCAAACTGATATATGTAAACCTCTAGAACTGTTAGAACTGTGTACTGTACATCATGTTATTGAATGCTAGAATGTGATTGCATATACATGTTATTAAGCCATGTGAGCACTTTGAGAAGTCACATAAACATCCCCCTTCCTTAGATGTCAGAAACAATCTACACTAATAAAAGAGAAACATGGTAATTAGCGTATGACCGCTACCCTTTTCATTGGCTAATCAGTGAGTATATGCAAATTAACTGTCAGCCAAGATGGCGGCCGGCAGCCAGGCACTGAAGCGAGCAGGGAGGCTTGCTTGCTGCAGACTCCAACGTTC